>NW_018252516.1:35943-46296 GCF_001263595.1 Phalaenopsis equestris
CCATGACCCATATATATATATATAAATTAAATGTCCCGCCAAAATTGGCGATGGGATTCTGATTACTGCGACCGACAACTTCCACAGAACGACCCCCCTAAATTTGTGCCAACAGCTTTTGGTGACTCCGCTAAGGATGAGTTTCTCTATCAATTTAAATCATGGAATATTGTATTCATATATTGGTGATGTGACCATGTCCTTTATGGACCAGATTACCCTTCTTCCACTGGCATACTTCACTCATTTCTTTCTTGGGTAAGTACAGTCAACTCTTTCGGACTTCAGGACCGTCTGTTCAACCACCTATGAACGGAGAGGTTCAGAAGTTCATTAGGACTATTAATCTTTGTGTGGGAATGGACCCTCAGTAGGTGTGTTGGTGGACTAGAAGTTCGTCCAATGTTTGGTCCTAAACCTTACTTTCCTTTTTGTTCTCATTCAAATTTAGTTTGTTATTTTACAAATTAAATCAAATTGTGTTGTGTTGCACTTGATCTTTGAACCTTCTTTATATGATTAATTAAATCTCCTATTTCAAAGTTACTTTTACTAAATTCTAAAATATTTTTCACAAACTAAAATTAAAATAAAGACTTGCTTAGTCTACAGATTGACCATTGTTAATTTTAGTGCTCGCACTAGGATTACAAGGTATTGGTCAAATAACTCACCCAGAGCTTTCTTTTTGAAGATATTGCAATGGCGTTCCCCACGCTTACTTTCTCTTGCTACCTGCCGACGAGTCACGATGCCCGTAATATCGCTCCCCTCATCAAGTTTGGAGCCATATCTGATGAACTTGAAGTCGTGGTTGGAGAGGCTCCCTTTGTCATAATGAAAGTTATTACTCTGGAAGTTCAAGGGCCTTCAGCTGGGTTCAACATGAACTATCCCCAAGATTTCCCTTCTTACAAGAAGGTAAATACTACTGCTCCGGTACCTGCTAAGCCTATTGTTCCTGTTTTTGCTAAGGGAAAAGAGGTTATGATCATTGAAGATACAACCGAAGGATTCACCGTCCCACCATCAGTGTTCGAAATTGAATCAAGTTTGAGAAATGTGTCATTAACTCAGTCATAAAGAAGAAATTGTAGTCAAAAGGTCTGGAAGGCTGGTAAAGCCCATATTTCTAAAGAAGAGTCTATTGATGAAATTCCTCGCTAGGAGGAACTAGGATTGTTGTCTACTGGATACCTATCCGCTTATACGAGGGAGTAGGTTCCATCCCTTAATGGATGCCAATGGGTACAAAAGTATCCATAAGATTGCTGCTACTTTATCGTTACTTCATGGACATGGTGGGGAGAGGAAGAAGCCCCCTCCAGTCACCCGAGTCAGTACAGTATTCCAGAGACTAGCAACGAAAGAGGGTTGTTCAGTCAGTGAGTTACCTAAACGAGTGGGGTGTACAATATCCCCTCACATTAAGAAATAAATTCTTAGAGATGTCAGATCTACTAGACAATCTCAAAGAACAACTGAAACTTTGTTTGCTCGCATCCCCATCAGGTTCTGCTTGGGAAGCAGAGTTGATACTACCATCATCACCACCGATTCTACTATCGTTTCTCCATGGCCTGCAAGCGTCTACCAGTTTCCAGTCGTAAGGATGTTTTTAAAGTTTTGAAGGAAAAGATGAAGAAGTTACCCGGTACTGTATCTGATCCACACCACAAGGAGCATGCCTCTCTCCGATGTACCGATGACTCTACTAATACACCCCATTTCAAGACATCAGCGTCAAAGAAAAGGGTACCTAAGGTTGTTGTACCAATACAGTTCAAAGAGCCCGTAGGGCAAAATCATGGAATGAAGCATGGGTCTGAAGTTTCTGACATCGTTGCAGCTATTGCTACAGAGTTGGACGAACTAATGGAGGATGTTCAACAGAATCACCAAGACAACAAGATAATACAAGAATCAATAATTGAAGAAATAGTTAAGAAGATCAGGGTCGAGATTTACAAGTTAGCCTGAGAACATGGGGTTTCTATTGATGATGATGATAAAGATTTTGACTTTAATGACTATCTCGATGAAGACTTCATTGATAATCATTTCATTGAAACTAGAGTCGGTACATCTGCGCGTGACGCCCAACCTCTCGGTTAAGGGAATGTCGTAGATGATCTGCATAGGGTTGTTCTACTAAGGGACGAGCAAATCAGACAAATGGAGAGAAGGATGGAAGAGATGAGTACTTCCATGGCTGCCATGACTATAGTTCATGGACAGTCTCAAGCACAACCGTTAGTTTCTCCAGAAGTCAATCAGCCAGAGATTTCACATATCACCGATGAAATGAGAGAAGTTGCCTCGACTGACAGAGATGATTAACAGAAGAAAGATTCTCCAACAAGCATCAAACTAGAAAAAAAAATTTAAATAGATGGTCAAACATGTTCGGGAGGCCTTAGCCCAATCTAAGGGTGGTGTATTGATTTTAAAGGGTAGACCATATCCGGAGGAGTTTGATGTCGTACCCTACCCTATAGGCTTTGTGTCACCAAATTTTAGAATATTTGACGGGACTGGAAAACCTAGGAAGCACATAGCGTATTTTTGAGCCAGTTGTGGCAACACTAGAGGTAATGAAGCCTTGCTTTTTCATCAGTTTGTCAGCATCCTGTCAAGAATAGCATTTAATTTGTATGCTGAGTTGCCCAACAGATTAGTGAAGACATTCATCGAGTTAGAACAATTGTTTGTAAATACATTTTCTGGAGTGCAACATCACGTTTCTATTGGAGATCTCGTAATAGAAAGGCAAAAGCCTAACGAGATTTTAGTGGATTATACCTTGAGGTGGAGAAACCTTAGCATGATGTGCCAACCTCAGCTACAGGAACATCATGCGATTCAGATCCTACTCGAAAGCATCAATGGGCCAATAGATTCCTTGCTTAAGGGACCCCCCATCAAGTCTTTTGTGAAGTTACTCAACAAAGCTAGCAATCTGCAAGAGGAATCTAAATATATGGATTCTCAGTAGAAATCAGAAATGACCAGAATAACCAAAATATTCGAGAAGTTCGGGATAGTGGCAATAGTTAATAAGGGAAAGCAACCAATGAAGATACATGAAGAACTTTATTGTTAAGGTTCCTAGTTTTCATCACAGCATGCTCAGCAAAGAACACAATAATATGGCTAGTCTAGTTAGCAGTCACATCAAGGAGGATCATATCAAACAAAAAATGAAAAGGGTCTGACCACTGCAGAACGGAAGAAAGCAGTATAATCCTTCAAAGATGAAGATGTACCCAAAACGTTCAAAAGTTTAATGAAGAAGTCTGAGTTCAGTTTGCCAGATCCAATGAAACTTGAGGAGGTCTATAAGATAGATCAACCCAATTATTATCTATACCAATGGATGCTTGGACATACTATAGAGGAATGTTTCGTTTTCAAGGATTGGCTCAAGAAAAATCATAAAAAAGGCAATATAACGATCCTAAAAGAATATTTAAAAGAACCTAACAAAGGTTCTAAAAATATGATTTTAGTTAAGCCAATCGCTTCGATAGATATGTATTCAAAAAAAGCTGGATGGAGCACAATTTGGAGCAAGTCAACTAAGATGATACTGGATCAGATTCAGACAGCTTCAGCTGAAGCACCTGTTCAGAGTTTATAGCGTATTCAACCATAGATAGAGATTTCACCAGAGAAAACTCAGTAACCAGAAGAGAAAGAGAAGAATAATGTTATGAAGATCGATAACATAGGGGGTAGGATAGGGGCTGCCTCTGTTAGATTGATTGTCTCAGATTCGGGGAAGAATATCCTTGAACCCCTGAGCATGTATGATCATCTTTTTGCCCCACCGCAGTATTATGAATATAATAATTATGATTTGGTCTATGACTTAACTATTTCTAGTGATAACATATATGAACTTTCTCAATCTAACTCTGATCTCAATTCTTAAACTGATCTTCAAATTGTAACTAAGTCTGATGAGCCCGCTAATCAAGATGAAGAAGATATCGATGATACTTGTTACAATAGCATCGAGAGTGAGGAACCAGTCCTCAAGCACCACGGTACACCGCTCGCCATTGATTTAGATCTTTCTGATAAGGAAGTGACACCAGAAGTTTTACCTAAAACATCTGAAGAAGAAGAAATCATAGAAATAAATCTAAGTAGTGGGAGAGTGTTACCTATAAGGTCAGCTCCAGTGGATAAAGGAAAATAAATAGTAACTTATGAAGAGCTACCTCCACCTCCGCCAGTGGAAGAACTACATAACCAAAAAAAGATCAGAGGATTATATAAAGTAGATTTTAACGTGCTAGCTCATCTTTGGAGGTTTTAGGCCTAACTAAGCATTTACGATGCTCTAATCTTATCAAAGAAGATGAGAGAGTCTCTTGTTACAACCTTGCTAAACCCACAGATTTGCTTAGCTCAGTTGGCCAACACATCCTTGGATGAAGTTTGTTTGTTAAAGGAACATCATGGAATAAGTTTACAGATGAAGACTTGTTGCATGGCACTGCGACCATAACCGACCGCTCTACATATCTGTTAATATCGGCAGATTTGTATTATCTGAGTTTTGGCAGATCTTGGAGCATCACTCAACCTAATGAGTCTACAAACATTGGCATATTTGGACATTGAAGTTCAAGAGCTTACAGCTGATAAAATGTTGTTAAGGGGATTCAACCAGAAGGGAGAAAGAGCCCTTGGATCGATTACACAGCTTATGAAAGTTGGAGAACTAGTAACAACAACAAAATTCCTTATCATAGACCCCGAGACCTCCTTCAATACTCTACTTGGTCAACCGTGGATTCATGAGCACAACATGGTTCTGTCTTCCCTACATCAGTGCATAATATATTATAAAGAAGGACAAAAACAATGCATCAAGGGAGATTTACAACCATTTTCAGTTCATGAAGTTGACATTCATGAAGACGCTGCCTACTACACGCCTCCAAAGAAAAATGTCTTCTCTCATGAGGTGGTGACAAATAAAAGTGAAGATTCAAAAAGTTGGTGGGTTTCTTTTAGTTTGCGCACCTGAGGTTGAGGCCGAGGACGTGGATGAATAAAAGCCAATACAACAACTTGATGGACAAAGCTGACCATCAACATTGATGATGAAGAAAACTCTTAAGAGGAAATGATGATGATAAAATTGAACAAACCACAATATAAAAATCCTTAGAAGATATGGATAAAAGTGAATATTAGTCGAGAGGAAATGATGATGATAAAATTGAACAAACCACAATATAAAAATCCTTAGAAGATATGGATAAAAGTGAATATTAGTCGAAGTATGATCGGATGAACCACTCTGTGAACGCCATGACCCTTACTCCAATCTGCCCTCAAAAGGTTGATAGTTTAGAGGTCAAGGAAGTCCATAGCACTGGTTCAAAGCTAATCAAGCTTTACAGTGCTTCTGCTTCTGCTAAACTTGAAAATCATGTAAATTTAGAAGAGGATTCTAACAAATTAATGGAATTACCTTTTGGTTACTTTTCTCCTTGTGTACAAAGTTAATTCAAGGATGTGTGTTGAAATAGATGCCAAAGGATAAACTACAACTCTTTAAAAAATTATGGAATGTTAAATATCAAACTCCTTACATGAAAGAAGGTCTCAAATTTGGTACTGTAGGACCAGTCGATGACTCTGAATTTTGCATGGTTGTTACTAGCGGATTGGAAGATGATTGCCTCGATATAGAAGACAACTATGAATGTCTGTTAATAGAAGATGACTCGCCAGAATTTGATGAAGAAATTAAATCAACTGTTGATGAATTGAAGGAAATCAACCTCAAAACTGAGGAGTAGCCCACACCCCCCTTTATAAGTTCTTTACTCAGCAATGAAGAATCCATATAATTGATAGAAATATTTTCAGAATTCAAAGATTGCTTTGCACGGAGTTATGATGAAATGTTAGGGCTATTAGCGGAAGTTGCAGTTCATAAGCTCGGAGCAGATAAAGGTATGATCCAAGTAAAGAAATCTCCCAGAAGAATGTGCCTCGAGATTGAGCAACAAGTCATTGTCGAGGTGAAGAAATTGATAGATGCTAACTTTGTAAGAGAAGAGAAATGCCCCACAAGGCTAGCAAATATTGTAGCAGTTAAGAAGATAATGGACAGATCTGTGTTTGTATCGACTTCAGGGATTTGAAAAAAGCCTATCCAAAAGATGAATTTCTATTGCCGATACCATAAATGATGGTGGACATGGCCTCTACACATGAGATTTTCTTCTTCATGTATGGATCGCCAAAATACAACTAAATCAAGTGGCTCCAAAAGATGCAGCACTTACAGCTTTCAAAACGTCGATTGGTATTTTTTGCTACACAGTAATGTCATTCGGGTTAAAGAACGCCAGAGCAACATACTAACTAGCTGTGACGAGGATTTTTTACGAAGTCATTCAGAACCAACTGGAGTGCTACGTGGATGATTTGGTCATCAAGAGCAAATGTAAAATAGTCCATTTGTACGATTTGAGGATTGTGTTTGAACAATTACGATAATATAATCTTAAGATGAATCTCTTAAAGTGCGCTTTCAACGTCACCCCCAGTTTCAACGTCACCCCCAGGAAATTTCTAGGATTCGTTGTCTGTCATCGGGGAATCGAGATCAACCTGGATAAGATTAAGGATATCCTTAAATCCCACCTCCCAAAACATTGAAACAACTATGCTCCTTCCAAGGAAAATTGGCATATCTAAGACGCTTTAAAGACGCTTTATTTTTAATTTTAATCTCTCAGGTAGGTGTCAGCCCTTGGCATTAATTAAAATGGATGCCCAATTCTTTTGGGAAGAGAAATGTCATTGAGCCTTCGAGAACGTCAAATAATACTTAATGTCATCTCCTGTTTTGGCAGCCCCTATCCCAGAATATCCTTTGATACTTTATACCGCGGCCTTAGACAACTCTCTCGGAGCTTTATTAGCTCAAGTCAATGATGAGGTTAAAGAAAATGTGCTCTAATACTTGAGTCGTCGTATAATAACGATGGAGATAAAGTATTCACCTATTGAGAAGAATTTTCTATCTTTAATTTTCGTTGCTCAAAAGCTTAAGCATGACATGCTTTCTTATAAGATTACTTTAATTTCTAAATTTAAATCTTTTGTAATATTTGAAGACCTGACCAACACTTTCTGGATGTCTAACAAGATGGTCAATGATTTTATTGTAATTCGATATAACTTTTGTTCCCCTCCTTGCTTCAAGGGAAAAAATCTAGTAGATTTTCTCGCAGTGCACCCACTTCCAACTGGGTACCCACTCAATGATGAGTTGTCAGATGAACAAATATTGTAAATAGAACCGTCCAGTGTCAGATATTGGGAAATGTACTTTGATGGAGCCTCATCAGCCAGAAAAAATAAAAGATCAGGAACAACTATATCGAGCAAAGCAGGAATTAGTCTTTTTTTTCATCATGCCAGATAATGACATGTAGAGATTCTCCTACCACCTAATAGAGTTGTGTACAAACAATGAAGTAGAATATGAAGCGTTGATAAATGGGTTGGAATTGGCAATCTCAATGGATATAACAGATATTGCCATCTTAGGTGACTCGCAACTCGTCATTCAATAAGTTGTTGGACAATGCAAGAATTTGAAGCCAAGACTAATAGAGTACCACTGGTACACAATGAAGATGCTTGAAAAAATCCCAGTGTGACTCTCTACTAGATTCATTGGGGAGATAACGCCCATGCTGATGCTTTAACAAAACTAGATTCTAAAAAATTGGCGTGTCCCCCGGAGGATTCCATCGATATTAGAGTTCATGGAAGATGGGTTTTGTCTCGGATCGACCTCGACAATCTACACAAGCTCGAAAAAGAAGGAGTGATGATTGTAATTGATGAAATTAACAAAGAATTATGCAATCCATTTATAGAATATTTGTAAACTTGAAAGCTATCGGAAGACAAGTCTGAGGCATATCACATCATAAGAAGAGCTACGTCATATGCTCCAGTGGGTGCTATCCTCTACAGAAGATCGTTCGATTTGATGTGGCTACGATGTCTGAGCAGAGTAGAAGCATAGAATATCGTCATTGAAGTACATGTCGGATTGTGTGGAGTTCACCAGTCTGGACCAAAATTGAAAATAAAGATCGAAAGGCTCAGATATTATTAGCCAGCAATGATGTTTGATTGCATGGATACAACTAGAAGGTGTCACCTTTGCCAAGTGCATGGGGTGGTCTTACACCAACATCTAAATGTGCTACACTCAACCATTGCCTCATGGTCATTCAAATGTTGGGGAACAAACGAATTGGTGAAGGCCTTCAACAAAATAGTGGAATAGATTTTGAAGAAAACATTGGTTGAAAACCAAAGATATTAGCCTAATAAACTATTAGAAGCTTTGCATGCCTCGAGACGACGTTCAAAACTCCTACTCAATATACAATCTAAGCATTAGTGTATGGGTTTGAGGTCGTACTGTCGTTGGAGGTTCAAACACCGTCTTTCAAAGTCTCCATCACCAACCAAATTTCAACTGAATAAAGTACAATACTAAGACTTGAATAAATAGAAAGTCTTAAGTGAAAATGATTAGAAGTACAACAACATTTGGAACAGTACCAAGCGAGGATGGTACAAGCACATGACAAAATGGTCCACCCAAGGACATTCAAAGTGGGTGACCTCATTCTTATTCTCAAAAGGCCTATTATTTGACGTCGCGAGATAGTTGGAAAATTTGAGCCAACTTGGGAGGGACCATTTGTCATAGAAAATGAATTCGAGAGGAGCCTACCAGCTGACCAGCTGGTGGATTTTCGATGTGAAAGACCTATGCTGCTGATCAATGGACAATATTTGAATACAAACTATAAGATTTTGATATTTTGATTCTTTTGGGGTTATTTACTTTGCCAAGCATCTGTAGCTGGGTCCAAAATTTTATAATAAATTAACCTTAATAAAATTAAAACTTTGAAGTTGCATACTTTGATGTTCTCTTTTCTGCATTAAAGTTTGATATTCTACTATATATATATATATAATCTTCTTATCCGTGTAAACAAAAATTTTATCTAATAAATGTTTAGTTTTTTTCTTGTTCTTGCTAAATTTCAGTGCACTTATGTTTTTTTTGTCAGCTACAGAAAAAATATTTCGAAAAAAGTTGATTTTTGCTTTCAATGATGGCTGGAATCTTGTACTTAACGAGGAAAAGGCATCTCAGGGTGGCATCATAAACTTCAACTTGGACTTTGGTCAGGTCGACGTGAACTATGAGGTCCCCTGATAAACATGACCAGTTGTTGAGGAAAAAGAAGGGCTACTGTCACTGTTAAAGATCAGCACTAAAGAGGACTTCTCGCTGAAGAGGAAGAAAATAATAGTGCAGTAAAATCCAATGGAAGGGACTAGTTGCCTGTCATCCATGATTACTGCACCAATAGGACATCTCGTCAGTGCAGATGATGAGAGACTGCCAGATTCATTGTAAGAACAACTCAACGTAGAAATGCCAATCATTAAAAACATAGAGTTTTCCTATGTGAAGAAAAAATATGCTTGAAAGAGGCAGAAAACTTACGTACCCCAATTTTTGAGAGGAAAATCTATGATCCTTACATGAGAGAGACTTCCTTTAGTTTGCTTGGCACAAAGGATGAGTCTGAGTTTGCTACAGAGTTGACGTTATCGACAATTTTAGTTGAGATTTGTGGAGGTTACCCAACATCCAATGCCGAGATCCCCAGACAGACACCAGACATAAGAGCATTTGTGGAATACCTCTAATGTAATGTCCTCGACTTAGAGGGTTATAGTACACTGAAGGAGTACAAATCTACTGAAAATGAATTTTAGACTACTGGCCACTAAGTTGGGGAATTGATCCTCATGATATAGTTGTGCAAAATATATAAAGTTTACTCTGATTTTTAACTGTACCAAAAACTTGATGCGTTATTGTTGACCTCACTTTTGGTTGAGGTCTAGAAACTTCTTCACTAGCCTAGGTCTAGCCATAGGACTTTCCTATTGACTAGTCTTAGAAAACTAGAAAAGGTACCCTCACTATTAGAAATTCAAAGCCTTTCTTTTTACTCAACTTGAAATTCCACATATTGATCTTAACCTCTAGCATTTAATAGGTAAGATCATTATGAGAGAATTCAAGAAGACTTCTTATAGGATTACTTGGCTTTAGAATTGACCCTGGGTGTTGACTTGGAACTAGGGTTCACCATATCTTCACAATACATTAATCCATGGTTCATTTAGAATGGATATCTATCCAATTCTATGTGAAATGCCTAACTTGGTCTTTTCCCCTAGGCACCTCTAAATTACCTAACT
>NW_018252516.1:51940-65956 GCF_001263595.1 Phalaenopsis equestris
GTCTGAGGCATACCACATCACAAGAAGAGATATTTCATATTCTCTAGTGGGTGATGTCCTCTACAGAAGATCTTTTGATCGGATGTGGCTACGATGTCTGCACAGAGTAGAAGCACAAAATATAATCAAAGAAGTACAGGTTGGATTGTGTGGAGCCCACTAATCAGGACCAAAGATGAAAATGAAGATCAAATGCTCAAATATTATTGGTCAGCAATGTTGTTCAATTGCATGGATACAACCAGAATGTGTCACCTTTGCCAAGTGCATGGGGTGGTCTTACATCAACCTCTGAATGTGCTACACTGAACTGTTGCCTCATGGCCATTAGATTGGTGAGGCACGGAAATCGTGGGTTTGATAGACCCTCCATCCTCTAAGGGACACAGATTTATTCTCGCAGCTACGGATTACTTTTCTAAATGGGCAGAGGCAGTGTGGTTACAATAGACTATAGTATAAAACATTCTTTAAATTTTCATGATTCAAATTGTTTACCATTTCAGTGTACCACATAGAGTGATTTCTGACAATGGGACAGCCTTCAGAAGCACAAAGGTCAACAACTTTGTCAAAAGACATAGGATAGACTGGAGGTACTCTACCATCTACTATCTCAGGGAAAATGGACTGGCCGATGCCTTCAACAAGACACCGGTACATATCTTAAAGAAAACATTAGATGAAAATAAAAGAGAATAGCATAATAAATTGTTAGAAGCTTAGTGCGCCTACCGGACGATGTTCAGAACTCCGACTCAATGTAACCCTACGCACTTGTGTATGGGAATGAGGTCATACTATCACTGGAGGTTCAAACACCATCTCTCAGAGTCGTCGTTGCTAACCAAATTACAACCAAAGAAAGTGCAAAACTCATACTTGAAGAATTATAAAGTCTTGAGGGAAAATGACTAGAAGCACAACAATATTTGGAACTTTACCAAGAGGGATGGTACAAGCTCATGACAAATTGTTCTTCCAGAGGACTTTCAAAGTGGATGACCTCATTCTTGTTCTCAAAAGACCTATTCTTGTACATCGCAAGATATGTGAAAATTTTGAGCCAAGTTGGGAGGGACCATTCATTGTAGAAAAGGTCTATTCAGGAGGAGCTTACCAGTTGGTGGATTTCCGAGGTGAATGACCTATGCTGCCGATCAAAGGACGATATTTGAAGACATATTGATCCCCGAAATTATAGATGTGTAAAATTAATAAAGTTTACTCTACTTTGCAACGATGCCAAAAACTTGATTTATTATTTTAAGAATAAAATATTGAAGCAATTTATGTTGGGATTCTACATAATTATTTGTATAGTTATAAAGTAATACAAGACTTTTTATTTAAGCCCCAAATATCGATCCCACGAGGAAGGATTAAATTTGAAGTGGTAAATTAACTAGGAAATTCACAGCTATAAAATAAAATTACTGTCACTAAATTTTGAATATTTTATGTACTATCAGAACTAAATTATTAACTACTAGCAAAGATGAAATGCAAAGTTTAAATAGTAACTACCAAACTATATTTATGTGATGAAGTTATCTAATATTCAAAAACACCTTTCCCACTATAATGAGTTTTTGGTAAAATGAAATGTGATAAATGGTTTAAATATGTATTGTGCCAAATAAGAACAAGTTTAATTCTCTACCCTGATTCAATGTCATAGAGAATCATTGGCTAATCTCAGGTTTAGTCCCTAAATCCATGGTTAGGCTGGGAGGATATTGGCTCTCACTCTAGAGCTCCCACTTCCCTTCCCCTGAAGGCTAACGCATGCTTTAGTTCTTAAACACTAAGAACAAATTGGGGATGTTAGTCCATAAAATCTCCAATTCTACAACATATAATGTATATTTACTTATTTATTTGCACTTAAATCCATGAACGAAATACTCCAGCATGGAATTAAATGTGATTCTCACTCTGTTGTAGAACTCATACTCCATTTCCTGGATCATATGTTGCACAACATACTTTAACATTTCAATTGGTCAGATCAAAAAGTAAATTAAGAACTATGATGAAAAACCATCATATTTTATTTTATATTTTAAAATTGGCACATCCAAATTATCTCTTCATTTTACCATATCTCAAAGTAGGCAGAAAGATAAAGGAAACTACTCAGACTTTATGAGAAAGATACAACAAAACACAAATTTTATATATAAAAGAAAGTTCATACAACAATAATAAACAAACAACACTTATCTAAAACTCTTTCTCAAAGAAAATCCCTTGTAGACTCTCTTGGACTCTTCTTCTTATTACAATACTCTTGATTCTCTCTTAGAAGATATAGGAAGAAGAAATCTCTCACTTCTCTCCCTCTCCAATAACTCTTAGAAAAGAATTAACACTTAAACTCACCATCAAACTCAAAGAACTGACTCAAGTCTCAACGACTCTAAAGAAATAAATGAATAATGGACTTTTAGTGGTTGGGGGAGAGGAAGAGAGATTTTTCTTATCAATTTTTGCTATAAATAGAGCCTAATGTTGCTTTTCTAATAGGTGCATCCAAAAATACTTCAAAAAGCGTCCAAATTCATCAAATCTTCTAGAAACAGGTCTTGCATCGACATTGGCGCCATCGGCAGAAGTGGCCCATGAATTAATTTTGTGCTTTCTATCAAATGGTGTTATCGGTGCTGATCCTGGCACCATCGGTACTGTGTATAGTCTGGTCTCTGTTCAGTATGTTTGCACCATCGGCGCCTGCCCTGCTGTCGTCGGTGCTGAGTATTTCATCAAAAAAGCCATTTTGACTCCAAATTTCATCCCTTTTGCTTCCTGTCTTAAAAATCAACAACCTGCAAGAAAACATAAAAATACCTTCCATTAAAGCGCACTATTTTAAAACGCAATTTCACCAAAAATGAGTATAAAATATTGGTCTAAATTTGCATATGTTTTGGTGTATAAAAATCCCCCAAACTTAAATTTTACTTTTCTTCAAGTAACTCCTTTGCTGTATAGAAAAATATATGACTCATGGTAAAGAATTTAAATTCTAGATTTTCCTATTTTAGTCTACTAAATATAATAACATAACTTAAGAAAAATGTAAAATTACTTCAGTTAATACTAAAGGGATAAGAATATCTAGCAATCAAGTCTAAGATTTTTGATTCTCTATTCTTTTCATGGAAAATTGAAAATTGTTAGATTAAAGCCACTTAGAATATCCATATCAAAAAATAACTTCATGAAAATTTATGAGTAAATATGCTAATACTTAAATATAATCTTAGAGAATGTAGTCAAGTCTTCTTCTTTTAGTTGATTCAAGTGAAGCCAATTTTTTATTAGGCTTCTCCTCACATCTTTTTCTACTTTTTCTTGTTCTCTTTCTTTTTTTCTTTTCTTTTCTTTCCTTTTCATTCAGGATCATTTTAATCTTTTCTCTTTTTTTTTTCTTTTCTTCTCTTCTTTTTTTTATGTGAGAATTACTATATCTAGATGCCTTTAATTATTTTGAACTTCACTATCCTCTTCTTAAAGTTATAAACTTTTCACATTCCTTCACTTTATAAATTTATATTAGCTTTAAAGATTTTTCATAAAGTTTTATTCTTTTTTTCTTACATGAATCTCTAAGATTTTTAATATTTCTAAAAATAGAAATTCCTTTACTTACAATAGAAAAACATATTTTTATTCTCTCATACTAAATATCTTATTCTCTAAAATTAACCTTTATTATTGAAAATTTTTACTTAAGTTCACTATATAGTTAGAAACACAAATACAGTTTTCTAAAGTTTCCCTCTAATACCAAAGGTCATGTTAAATCACAGTTTTCTAAAGTCTCCCTCTAATACCAAAGGTCATGTTAAATTTCAATTTTTTGAAAATATAGCTAATTGAGGACAAATAAAATTCAGTTTCTTTCTTTAAAATGGAATATTTCTTTCCCCCTAAACTTAAAATTTTAAAATACTTTTCATGAAAAACTTAAAACATATATGGTGAAAGAAAACATTTAATATATAAAGAAAAGACTTACCTGTTGAAGGTTCTGATATTTAAACTTAACTCTGAAATATTGCAGGTGCTAATATGAAAAAGTATAAGACTTAAAACATTAAATAACACATAATACATATAAAAATTTGCTGAGAAAGAATTTACTATAAGTACATTCAACAAAGTACTAAAAACTAACAACATTACTAAAATGATTTCGAATGTAAAAATAGTTTTACAATTCTGCTATTCACAATACAACATAACATCTAAAATAAAGCAAAGTTTCACACTCTAAAAACAAACGATAACAGCAATAAAGTACAACTAACTATAAACTAAACAAGAGATCAAACTAAAACATCACCAGTCATCATCATCTTCTTCTTCTTCTACATTAAAGTTTTGCTGCGAATACAGGGTAAAGACAGGGTGACTAGGAAACTGAATTGAGGGGTCACCCTTCATATATCTAACCATTGCATCATCATAAGCAGCATCATACTCAAACTTCTGCCTCGTCAAATAATCATTATGTGCATTTTGGGCCTCCATATTTTCCATTATATTTCCATCCTCAAGATATCTCCCTGTTAGATCATCAGTTGCTCCATAAGTCTCTGGAGAGTGTGGGTACTAAAAGTAGAAGGAATATCCGTACTCCTACTTCAAGATCTCCATCCAACATGAGATTCATAAGTATTAATATTTGCAATCCCAATGGGTTTTATAGGTTCAATCCTCTCCTCATTCATTCCAAAATCAACTCCTGCCTATTTACAAAGTGTGAAGATAAGGGCAGGGTGTGATAATCCACCAGTAGTCTCACTCAAAGCAATAGAATGAGTGTTTCTATATACAATAGAGCCTACACCTATCCTTCTCATCTGCTGGATACAAAAGTTTAAGATGGCCCTATCCTTCGTAACCTCGCTATGATGAATTTTTGGTATCATTCTAGCAGATATAAAATAGTGTCAGGCCTTAATTACTACATTCAACATAGAAAGAGGGGAGTTTACTTTAACATTATTCTTCACCTTCCAAGCTCATCTTCCATAAGTAAGAAAAGAAATAACTTCATCAATAACTTCATCTAAATAACTTCATCTAAGGCCTCATTTATAGCAGAAAATGATTTGTACTGGCAGTTATATTCTTCCTCTAACTGATAAAATTCATTAATTCTTCTTGGAATAAATTCTACCATTTTTCCTCGAACAAAAACATAGTCCTCAAAAGTTTCCTTAAAGTTGGTATAAAATTTCCTCGCTATACCAAAAATAGCCTCGGTATTAAAGTAACAAAAATTCTCCCACTGCCGAGCAACGATTAATCTTTCGACTTCTCCACCCAGATTTTTAAATGCTCGATCCGGAATTACTTTCTTAGTTACAAGCAGACTATTAAAACAAATGTTAGCCTTGTAGTTGACAAACTTTTGATCATCAAAATCCACTTTCCTCTTTATCTAGGTCATTCTTGGTGTCATGGTAATCTAAGAAAATTTTAAAAATCCAAAAAAAATTCCAAAATTTCAAAAATCACAATGAGGAACGTTCTAAATTTAAATCTACTAAGAGTTCCTCACCAAAGGATTTTTATAAAAATCTTCCCGAAAATTTCAAAATTTTGGACCTCAACAATGTAAGATAAATCCTTGGTGAAATTCAAAAATTTTGAGTTCAAAGTGTAGCTCTTACCGAGAGAAGATGAAATCTGAACTTCTTTTGCCTTTAAATAGCCTCAAATCCAAGCACTAGTGAGCCCTAGGTGCACAAACCAGAGGCTGAACGTAACCGAAGGGGTAAAAATTGTGTTTTTACTGTGCAAATCGTGGAAATTTAAGGGGTGTGGGTACTTTCGGGTCGAGGGCACTATCGACACTCATGCTGGAGCCATCGACACCAGTGCCAAAAATCTCATATTTTTAATTTTCACAATTTTGTTTTTCTTTCAGTTCACTCAAAAGTCTAATTAGTCTTTCTAAACACTAATATTCATCCTAAAATAATTCACAAACAAGCATTTTCATAAGCAACACCAAAGTAACTTTTAATATGAAAATCTATTTTTTTACAAACACACATTTTTAATCACTCTCACACATACATAAAAGAAACTAAGTTATAATTCAGCGTTGAATCCAGCCACAACACTTGAACGCTGACACAAAACTGTACACACGATTAAAGTTAAAAGAGCTCTAAAGAAAAGTAAATCCAACACAATCATATTAAAAACATAATTACTTGAAAATAGTAGAGAGTCTAACTTCTTCATTTATTCTTTTTCATCCTTAGTACTCTCTCATCCTCTAATATCTCTCATAGACTGGTAATGGACCTACAAATTATAGAAGGGTCAATACGGGAATCGATCAGTCAAATTTTCATCGATCCATCCATTTTGCCTTGAACATATGCACCAAACCTTCTTCAATTGTTCCAATATGATCAAAGTTCTCCTTCATCCTCCAATATAAGTGATCAAAAAGGTAGTTAAGATCAAAAAGGTAGTTAAAGGTAGTTAAGATTTCCTATTACATTCATAATACTCTTAAGTTTTCTTTCAAATTTCTTCATTTTCTTCTCCAAAACTATTGAACTTCAAACCGTATGTGGTGTTAATGGTGTCAAAGCATGTGATGAATGATCTAAGATAGTATCCAATGCTTCATTTCCATTCCCAATACAATTTTCATCAATAGGAATCATGGGCTCTCAGGGTAATAATACTTTCTCCAAACTTTCATATGGCACTTGGAATTGACTGCAATGTAATAAAATTGTAGAAGGATGCCCTAGACCATAAATAGGCCCATTCATAATAATACTCATAATATATTTAAAAATAATCGATCCCACATCAATGGGCTTTTCCATTTGAACGCAATAGTTTAAAATTCCACTTTCTTTTGTAACTCTACTAATCTTCATTTTAGGGAGTAATATTGTAAAGATGAAGAAATGTCATTTTTTAGATATTGGATTAAGCAGTGAAGTGGAGAAACTAACGTATCCCTCGACTCTGATTTCCCAATTATCATTTTCATCTGTCAGAAATTGGTACACATCTTGCATCAAATCTCTAGTTCGGATATAATTTGTATAATGGTAGATTCGCATGTTTTCTATCATATACAATTCATTAATTCGAGGCGAAGTAAATGGTATAGCCTTAGCTCAAATGAATAACTCCTTAGGTTATTTCATGTATGTTAGCATAGAATTCCTTTACCACTAGTACAACAACCGTAGCAATAGTGTAGCATAGAACTTCTCAACGCCTCTGGACTATGATTTTCTCAATCTGTGAACTTGGATTACTCAATCCATGATTGACAAAGCCTCTCTATTTATAAGTCTCTTCTTCACGATGAATTTGTTGTATAATCTCTGCTAGTCAAAACAGATAAACTTTCTTCTATTGAAAACTTTATACCTTGAAGTATTTTTGGAATTAGAAGCCAAGGATTTCAAAATTTGGAAGTTTCTGTTCGTCCAAGGCAGTTTTCAAGCCATTGAAAACACCTCTTGGTGGTTATTTAGAAGTGCATTCCTACTAAAGTCTGTTAGATTTGTTCTGAATACAAGAAACTGCTCGGAACACTGGGTGCTCCCAATGGCACTGTCGGCACCATGGCTCGTGTAGACGAGCGCCGTCGGCGCCAGTGGCCAATGTTGTGTCGCTTCTCTTTTTGGTTCAATTCAATAAAAAATTTACTTTCAATACCATTATTTGTCTTATTTTGTGATACATAGAATTGTGGAGGATTCAAAAACATTATTATTTCCTAATAAAAAACACTTATTAAACAAAATAATAAGATATTTAGACACAACTATATATATATATATATATATATATATCTGTGTGTGTGTGTGTCTGTGGGTGTTGTGCCTCCCGTGAGTGAGTTGCCTCCCCCAAAGTGCTTGGTTTAAAGTAGTCAGCCCGAGGTACCATTGTTTAACTAGGATGACTCAATATCAAAATTTTATTAAATTAAGGCATGTGCCCTTCATAATAATGTTTCAATCGATGCTCATTAACTTTAAATATCTTTCTAGTTTTAGGATCTTTAATAACTACCGTTTCATAATGATAGACTTTAATCACCTTAAATGGTCCTAACCATCTAGATTTCAATTTTCCTGGAAATAATCTCAATCTAGTAATATATAATAGAACTTTTTGTCCAGGTTTAATTTTTTTTTATAATCTTTCGAGCATGCCATATTTTCATTTTCTTTCTATAGATTCTTGCACTATCATATGTTTCATTTCTTATCTCCTTCAGTTCATTGAGTTGCAATAATCTTTTCTCACCAGCATCTTTTAGATTAAAATTAATTTTCTTAATAACCCAAAATGCTTTATGCTTCAATTCTACTGGTAAGTGGCATGTTTTTCTAAAAATAATTCTAAATGGGGACGTTCCAATAGGAGTCTTATAAGCAGTTATGTAAGCTCATAGTGTAGTATCTAATCTAGCAAGCCAATCCAATTTATAGGGACTTACAACTTTTTGTAAAATTTGTTTTATTTCACAATTTGATATCTCTGCTAGACCGCTCATTTGAGGACGATAAGCAGTAGATAATCTATGCATAATATCATATTTTTAATTCAATTTCTTGGTTCTCTTATTCCTAAAATGGGATCCTCCATCCATAATAATAACTCTCATCATTCCATATCTTGTAAAAAAAATTTTATTTAAAAATTTTTAAATGCTCCGAGCATCACATTTAGGTACAACAATAGCTTCAATCCATTTGGACATATAATCAACAAGAAATAATATATTTAAATTTCCAAATGAAGGCATAAATGGTCCCATAAAATCTAATCCCCACACATAAAAAATTTTAACTTCCAATGTGTAATTTAGAGGTATTTCATTTCTTCTAGATGTGTTATTTAATGTTTTAAGTAAGTCTTGTAGCCTTTCATATTAGCACCTGCAATATTTTAAAGTTAAGTTTTAAAAACAGAACCTTCAACAAGTAAGTCTTTTCTTTATGTATAAACTATTTTCTTTCACCCTATATTTTCAGTTTTTCAAGCTTAATCTTCAAAAATATTTAAGTTGGAGGGAAATAAAAATTCCTTATTAAAGAAAGAAACTTAATTTTATGTGTTCTTAATTAGCTATAATTTTAAATTGTTTTTGAACAAGACCTTTGGTAGTAGAGCCTAACCTTAGATAACTATATTTTTGTTTCTAAATATACAGTGAGCTTAAGTAAAAATTTTCAATGATAAAGGTTAATTCTACAGATTAAGTTTTTTGGTATGAAAGAATAAGACAATGGTCTTCCATTTTAAGTAAGGGAATTTGTATTTTTTAGGTGTTGAAAATATTTGAGTTTAAAAAAAAAAGATTTTAAATTTATAAAAAATCTTCAAAGCTAATATGAATTTTAAAAGTGAATGAATGTGAATTTTTTTTAATTTTAAGAAGAGGATAGTGAAGTTCAAAATTATTAAAGGCTATCCAGATATAATAATCCCCACATAAAAAAAGAGAAAAAGAAAAGAAAAGAGAAATATGTGAGGAGAAGCTTGGGGATATGTCTAATAAAAAAATTGGCTTCACTTGAATCAACTTAAGGAAGAAGGCTTAACTATATTCTCTAAACTTGTATTTAAGTATTAGCATATTTACTAGTACATTTTTCATGAAGTTTTTTTTTCATATGGATCCTATAATTGACTTCAATAGGATAATTTGCAAGTTTCATTGAAAAGAATAGAAAATCAGAAATATTAGACTTGACTACTATATATTTTTATAGCTTATAGTTTTATAGCTTTAGTATTAATTTGATTTATTTTAAATTTTTCATAAGTTATGCTATGATATTTAGTAGACTAAAATATGGAAATCTAATAGTTAAACCCTTTATAGTTAAACCATTTACCATAAGTCATATTTTTATGTATTAAAGGAGTTACATGAGGATAAGTAACATTTAAGTTTTGGGGATTTAGATGCACTAAAAATATATGCATTTTTAGACCTATATTTTCTACTCATTTTTGGTGATATTTCCATTTAAAGGAATATATTTTTCATGTTTTATTTTAGGTTGATGATTTTTAGCACTTGTAGTAAAAAAGAAGTAAAAATGATAGAATTTGGAGTCAAAATAGCATTTTGGAGAGAAATACTCGGCGTCGATGGCACCAGCATGGACGTCGATGATGCCATTTGACAGAGAGCACAAATTTAAATTGGGCCACTGGTGCCGACGGTTCTGTCAGTACTGAAGTCGATGCAGGGCAAAAATCTACAAGATTTGACAAATTTGGACGCTTTTTGAATAGTTATTTTATACACCTTTTGAAAAACCAACATTATGTTCTATTTAGAGCAGAAAGTCATTAGAAAAAGGAGTCTTCTAGTATGTCATTGACTTTCCTTTAGTGTTCCATTATGTGTATTGTGTTGTGTGGTGAGTCTAAGTGGATTTCTCCAAATATTTGTTGGAGAGGGAGAGAAGTGAGAGATTTTTTCTTCCTTACATCTTTGAAGAGAGAATAAAGAGTCTTGTAAGAAAGAAAGAGTCCAAGTGGAGCTACAAAAGATTTTTTTTGAGAAAGAGTTAAATATAAGTAGTGTTTGTTTATTATTATTGTATAAAATTTCTCTTATTTATGAAATCTGTATTTTATCATATCTTTGACATGAGGTATGAGTAGTTTTCTTTGTCTTTCTCCATACTCTGAGATGTGGTGAAATGAACAGATAATTTGGATGTACTAATTTTAAAATATAAAATAAATTGTGATGATTTTTTCTCTCCGATCTTAATTTTCTTTTTAATTTGGCCAATTGAAATGTTAACATCTGTTGTGAAACATAATATCTAGGAAATGAAAATATAGCAATTTCACATTCGATTCCATGAAGGAGTGTTTCGTTCATGAAATTGGGTGAAAATAAATAAGGAAAATAGATTAATGGGCGATGAATTGGACATTCTCGAATGACAGATTAAAATTTGCAATTTGTTATTATTGTTTAAGAACTAACGCGACAGTTAGCCTTCAGTGGAAGGGAAGTGGGAGCTCTGGAGTGAGAGTCAGTATCCTTCAAGCCTAGCTAAGGATTTAGAGACTAAACCTAAGATTAGCCAATGATTCTCTATAACACTTGACTGAGGGTAGAGAATTAAAATTGCTCTTATTTGGCACAAGACAAATTAAAACCATTAATCTCTCTCATTTAACCAAAAACTCATTGCAGTGGGAAAAATGCTTTCTCATATTTGATAACTTCATCACAAATTTATAGTTTAGTAGTTAATGCTTAGCTTTGCTTTACAGTTTCGCTTGTAGTTGGTAATTTAGTTTTGTTAGCATCATAAACATTAAAAATTTAGTGTAGTAGTTTTTCTTTATCATTGTGAATTTTCTGATTTAAATTTCCATTACAAATTTACACATTCCTGGTGGGATCGATATTTGGGGCTTAATCATAAATTCTTGTACTACTTGATAACGACACAAATACTTGCGTAGAATCCCAACATAAATTGATTCAATTTCCTATTCATAAAAAAATGAATAAAATGAATCAAGTTTTTGGCAGTTTTTGGCGTCATTGCAAAGCGGAGTCAACTTTACTAATTTTACACATCTACAATTTTGGGATCAGATCTCTTAGATCTATTATCAATGCCGCTGCTAGTAGTTTCTTGATGTCAAAACCATTTAATGTTGCTTATGATTTAAATGAAGAAATGGCAACAAATAATTTTCAAGGGCCTTTTGAAAGGGTAAATCTTAAGAAAGTAGCCAACATTCATGAAACTGATGCTTTTCTATGTTAACAAATCAAGTTGCTGCAATTTTGAGAAAGTTTGACCAATTTGGAGTGAATTTTTCTCAACCAATTAAAATGATTGAAGAGAATTCATTAGGCCAAATGGTAGATTCTCAAGCAGTAATAGATACTTGAATGTCATAAAAAGAAAGCAGAATAGCCCATATTCAAACTATTATAACCCAAGTTGGAAGAACAATCCCAACTTTAACTGGAATAGTACTTTGGGTGGTAATAATCAGCAATGGGGGAACAATCAAGTAAACCAATTAAGAAATTGGAGAAACTAATGGAATAGTAATTATAGACCTACTGATCCTCCCGGTTTTAACAGTAATGCACAATTTAAGGAGAAGAAGTTGTCTATAGAAGAAGTGGTATTACAAATGGGAAATCAGTTACAAAGTCATAGAGCTACAATTAGAAATATTGTATTGAGAATCATAGAAATATTGAGAATCAGTTAGGACAAATAGCAAATTCATTAAGTAATAAATATCAAGAAAAACTTTCTAGCAATATAGAAGTAAATCCAAATGACTAAAATAAAGAGCAAGTAAAAGCCATTCAACTTAGAAGCGAAAAAGAATTGGAAGGTAGAGTTCAAAAAGAAATTGAAGTAGAGAGAGAAAAGATTAAATAACCAAAAGAGGACACTCTGAAAGGTTTAGAGAGACCTATTTCTTAACTTAAAGTTGACTTGTAAAAACCACCACCTCCATTTATTCAGAGGCTCTGACAACAAAAATTAGATAAACAATTTTCAAAATTTCTAGAAATTTTCAAGAAGCTTGCAATTAATATTCCATTTGCTGAAGCCTTGGAACAAATGCCAAGATATGTGAAGATTATGAAGGATATCCTTAATAGGAAATGAAAGTTTGAAGATAATGAGGCAGTTGCACTTAGTGAGGAGTGTAGTGCTATAATTGAGAGAAAGCTTTCTAAAAAACATAAAGATCCTGTTTACTGCACAATTCCATTTACAATAAGAGACATATTTGATTGGAAAGCTTTATGTGATTTAGGTGCAAGCATCAACCTTATGCCATTATTAGAACTTAAAAGATTGGGATTAGGAGAAATATCCCCTACTACTGTAACTCTGCAGTTAGTAGATCGTTCAATAACCTATCGTAAAGGAGTTATATAAGATGTTCTAGTGAAAGTGGATCAACTTATTTTTCCTGTTGATTTCATTGTGCTAGATATGGATGAAGATAAGGAGATACCTATCATTTTTGGGAGACCTTTCCTAGATACAGAAAGAACGATGATAGATGTACAAAAATGAGAAATAACTATGTGCGTCAATGATCAAACATTTACATTTAATATTTCCAAATCAATGAAATACCCTGCAAAAAGTATAGATGATGAATGCTATAGAATGGATGTGATAAGATATTTAAGTGAATGTCATTTCAAAGCAATTTATTAAGAGAAAACTGAAATAAAAGAGTTGGAACATGAGTAAGAAGAGGAATTAGATTAATATGGAGATTTATGAAAGGAAGATTATAATTTTGTTAGAGAAAGTTCTTAAGTTTTGGACATGACAGTTAACGATACATCTTTTTGTCCATCTATTGAAAAACCACCTGAGCTTGAGTTGAAGTTACTTCCTAATCATTTAGATGTTTCATCCTGCAATTTTTTATTTATTGTAATTTCTCAACATTACTTATTATAATTTTCTCAAAATTAACTACAAAAGAAGAAGAGACTTTGATGAAAACTTTAATGAGTTACAAGAAAGCTTTTGGATGGACAATTACTGATATAAAAGGAATCAGTCAATTTGTATGCATAGAATTCATATGGAAGAGAACTATAAACTGTCGGCACTATTTTTGGTGTGGGGTTTGCACGTAAGAAGCTGTCGGTCATCAGAATTGAAATCCCGTTGCCCGCTTCGGAAGGACATTTTAAAAAATTTTAATTTTGAAAAAGATGAAGTCAAACTGGCCCCATAATTTTCGTAGTTTAATTGAAAGAGCGCTTTACCTCAAATCCTGCATCTATCCCAAGGGATGAACATAAGAATTGAGGGTGAGGTTCGATCAAATAAACTAGAGAAAGTTATGACATCCGTTTGGTCTGCGAAACCAGTATATTGGCCGACAAATTCCCCTATTTAATATAAGGAATTAAATAGGGTTTATATTATGCTGGGTTCGGGAAAAGCTTCCTATAAA
>NW_018252516.1:71709-76130 GCF_001263595.1 Phalaenopsis equestris
AATGAGTCATAAACCAATGTATTGTGAAGATATAATGTACCCTAGTTCCAAGTCAACACCCAGGGTCAATCCTAAGGCCAAGTAATCCTATAGGAACTCCTCTTGAATCCTCTCTCAATGATCTTACCTATTAAATGCTAGAAGTTAAGATCAATATGTGAAACTTCAAGTTGAGTAAAGAGAAAGGCTTTGAATTTCTAATGGTGGGGTACCTCTTCTAATTTTCTAAGACTAGTCAATAGGAAAGTCCTATGGCTAGACCTAGGCTACAAAAGAAGTTTTCTAGACCTCAACCAAAAGTGAGGTCAACATAAACCTAGGGTTGATTCTTAAAGTAGATTGAATACTATTATTAAAGATGTTAAAAAAACTTTAAATTGGGTAGATGCTGGAATTATCTACCCTATTTTAGATAGTGTAAGGGTTAAGCTGATTCACTGTGTTACTAAAAAGGTTCAGTGACTGTGTCTTTAAATGAACCTAACAAGTTAATGCCAACAAGATAAGTCACGGGATCGCGATCATGCATTTATTATAGAAAATTTAATCTCACCACTAAGAAAGAGTATTTTCCACCACCCTTCATATTAATCAAGTTTAGAACATTTATCAAAAGTTCTTAATCATTGTAAAAGAATAAATTTAGTACTTAATTGGGAAAAATGCCAACTTATGGTAACAGGAGGAATAGTTTTGGGATATCAAATTTAAAAAATATGTATGGAAGTAGACCCTTGATGAGGCCATAGTGTGTCTTCTTTTTCTATATGTTTTTCCCCAGTAACAGTGCCAAAAGTATGACCCGTCCCAAAATTACACAGTAATTTAGCTCCCAAAATATGACCAAAAACTTGACTCAATTTATAAAATAGTTCGCATAGTAGTGGTTCTACTCAAGTGCATGTATCGCTTTAAGTAATATAGGGCATTCTTTAAAAATCCCATTATCGATCGCACAAAGAAGCGCAGTAAGAAATCCCTTAAGCTAATTCTAGTTGCAGTAAGAAATCCCTTAGGCTAATTCTAGTCTACTACTATCAAGTCTTAGTTTGCAAGATAGAAATTCTTATCATAACAACATAAATCATAATATTCAAACTATAAAAATTAAAGTAAGAAAGACAAGTTAAAATGGGTTTAATGAAGGCTAACAAAAATGTAACTAAAAGAACAAAGTTTACTAAACTAATTTCCTAACTTTAAAGTTAACTTTACTAAGACTAAATAATTTTTTGTGATGAAGAGTTCAAATTGATGATAGCATCCTTCCTCTGTAAAATGAGTATATGGATTATGAAGAAATTAAAATCATTTTAAAATATATAAAATATTTTTTGTGACAAATAGGAGCAATCCTATTTTTTACCCTCTTCCAAGTGCATAAATAACATTGACTAATCCAAAGTTTAGTCCCTAAATCTGTGTGTTTAGGGTGGAAGAATACCCCCTGCCACTCTAGATCACCTTTTTCTCCCTCATCTAAGGGCTAACAATCTTGCATCAGTTTCCAATCAACTGGATCAAATTGGTGACTTTAATCTGTCACCTTAAAATCTCCAATTCTATGTCCAACCAAGTATATTTCCCTATTTATTTGCACTCAACCCCATGGATGACATCCTCTCCCATGGAATTGAGTGTGACTCTCACCATGTTGTAGAAATCATAGCCTTTTCTGATCATATGTTTCTCACCATGTTTTAACATTATATTTGCTCAAATCAAAAAGTAAATGAAGATCAGTGTTTGAATCATCACAAATTATTAACATTTAAACTATAAAATAAAATCAATTCTTCATGAAACAAAATCTCATTGTATAGAGAAGGATAAAGAAGACTACTCAAAATTCATGAGAAGGATACGATAAAACACAAATTTCATTATGAAAAATAAGTTTTCAAAATAAAAGAAATAAAAGACTTAACTTATCTCACAATCTTTCCCAAGCAAATCCCTAGAAGTTATCTTCAAGCCTTTTTCACCTTACAAGCACTCTTAATTCTCTCTTAGAAGTGTAAAAAAGAAGAATTCTCTCACCTTCCCTCTCCTCTTATAATCCTTGAAGAAAATCATTAACTTCTTGACTATCTCTCTCTCTCTCTTACTTTATTCTTCCTCTAACACACACGCTACACACGCACACACACACACAAACACAAACACACATATGTCACTCTCACCTTCGAGCCCTAGACTTTCCTCTCTTTTGTAAAAGGCTGCCTCCCTAAATAAAATAGCTCAAAATTCCCTCCAAAATTCCATCTAAAAGTTAACTCTTTTGAATTCAAAGGACATGTCCATTGATCCAAGAGACATATCCCTTCATCAAAGAACCTTCCAAATTGTATAGATGTACTAAATCACTTTAAGGGGTGTTTAGAATAAGTGTCACTTAGAAAATTCATGCAAAATTTGTTCCGAACTGCCTTAATCCGAAGAAGTCATCTCTTAAGCATTTTGCACCAAATCTAGTGTATCTTGTGCCAGTTCTCTGTCAAATGGAGTATCATGTGCCACTTTGGCGCATCTTGCTCCAACTTGCAGCAGCTCTACTATTTTGCTCCACTTAGCTCCGTTTTAATAACATTTCTTGTCGTTTAGTTGTGTTTCACTTCTAACAAATATTCCTTCAAAATAAGGACGAAAAAAAAATTTCTTTAAAGTGTAATTTCATTCAAAAATATTTTAGAAATGTAAAGTAGATTAAGCATAGAAAGACTTATCGAAATGTGTCAAGTCATAATTTTCTTTCTAACTCATTTTTTCTCCAAATTGCACCATTTTTATCTCATTTTCTCCAAAAGTTCATTTCTTGTATCTGAAACCAAAAATATGCAAAATAACTTCCTTTGAAGTGTTAAAAATCATTAAAATTAAGCATAAAATATATATGAAAAAGTAGGTAATTTTTAGGCGTATCAAAATCCTCCAAACTTAAATGTTACTTATCCTCAAGTAACCTTTTTACTACATTTCAAGTAACCCTTTTGCAACATATAAATATGACTTAAGATAGAGATTAACTTCTAAACTTCTATACATTAGTTTCATAAATACAATAGTAAAATTTTAGAAAAACTTTTAATAACTTATAGTCAAATTCTAAGTCTAAGAGTACTTAGTAATCAAATTTAAGATTTCTGAATCTCTTTTCATTTTAAGAAGAATTGTAAATTATCATATCAAGGATACATAGAATATCCATAAGAAATATAACTTCATGAAAACCTTACTAATAAAGGTGCTAATATTCAAATACAAGTTTAGAAAATGTAATAAAGCCTTTTCCTTAAGTTGATTTAAGTGAAGCCAATTTTTGATTATGCATCTGCATCTCCTCAACAATTCCTCAAGTTTCTCCTCCCTTTTTCTTAATTTACTTTTCTCTTTTTCTTTCCTTTTTCCTTTTATTTTTTTCTTTTAGGATCTTTTCAATCATTTCTTCTCTTTTTTTTTTCAAGTGAGGATTACTATAGATAGACTTTAATAATTTTGAACTTCACTATCCTCTTCTTAAAGTTAAAACTCTTTAGCTTTCTTCACTTTATAAGTTCGTATTAGTTTTATGATTTTTCATAAATTTTCATTCTTTACTTATTTCATGACTTATTACATGAAACTCTGAAATTCTTAATACTTCAAAAATACAATTTCTTTTACTTTAAATAGAAAAACATAGTCTTATCCTTTCATATCAAATATCTTTAACTTTAGAATTGAACTTTGTTAATAAAATTTATTTACCAAAATTTACCAAAGTATTTACAAACATAAATATATTCATTTAAAGTTAAACTCCAATATCCAAGGTTATGTTAAAATAATTTTAAAAATATAGTTAATTGAGGACAAATAAAATTTAGTTTAGTTCTTTTTAAAAGAAATTTTTCTTTCCACAAAAGTTAAATTTTTAAAAATTTTGCACTTAATTGCATAAAATGTCGCAGGAAGAAAAAGTAAAAGTTGAATCTACTAACTACTAAAAAATCCTATCAAATTCATAGACATGCATAATCAGGATAGAATGACTGTAGGGGAAAGTAAATCTAGTATAAATCATGCTTGGAATAATATTAAAATAAAAGGAAGTATACTAACTATAAAATTTATTTTTCTTTCTACCCCCAAATTTGATTTTAAACATGTATAACATTCAATAAAGAAAATATAAGCAAGAATAAAAATAGTTCAAAAGTTCTATCTATCACATAAATCTACAAGTATTTATCAAGACAAAATAATATGCAATAGAAAGTAAGTCTGAATGAGAACATGCTCGATAAAGTGGAAAGAAAGGTCTAACAAATATAACAGGTATTGACATAGGAATATTTATATTTATGTGTTCTCCAAATCTTTATATTATTGTAACACAAAAAAAAAACACACTTGATAAATTGATAAATGAGGTCAATTCT
>NW_018252516.1:76140-78796 GCF_001263595.1 Phalaenopsis equestris
TCTTTTAACTCATTACATCTCACTAACTTACTTCCAATTCGATGAAATCAGAGCCATTTGTTCTCTTCTAGGCCAAAGATGGAAAAATTCTTGTTAGATTATATTGCCAAGGATAAGTTTATCCCTGATATATTGGCTCTCGGGCACCAACCTCAGGCATCACCATATCTCAATAATTAAGCACCTCTAGTAGTTATAAGGATAGTGTAAATTCATCCACATGTTACTCATCAAATATGTTCGCTACTTCTACCAAATGAAAACAAAGTTAAAGAAAAGAAGTAACAAAATTGAGATGAAATTATATCTATTAAAATTAATGATGTATGTTGTAAAACTGAAGTCCGGGTGAGATTTGAGTTGTAGGAGACTCATCAATCCAACTACTACAACAGAATATATAAGTCCAGCCATACTAAGAAGTTAAGGAATCACCTCCCTCATAACATAAAAAAATTAAATCAAACCACTAAAAATCCAAAAATCAGTGTCAAAAACTTGATGCGCCCGTAGTGTGTGTTGTTTTTTGCGTGTTTTATGTAAATTTAAATTCTCAGAAACAATACAAAAAACTTGACCTGTCCCAAAATTACGCAGTAATTTGGCTTCCAAAATATGGCAAAAAACTTGACTCAAATTATATTTAGCTGTTAAAATAAAATTTTATAAAATTTATTAAATAGTTTATAGACTAGTGGTTCTACGCAAGTGCACATATTATTTCATGAAATATAGGTATTTCTTTAAAAACCTCAGTATTGATCCCAAAGAGAAGCACAGTAAGAAATCCATTATGCTAATTCTAGTCTAATACTATCAAGTCTTAGTTTGGAAGATATAAATTCTTATGATAATAACATAAATCATAATATTTAAACTCATTTAAAATAAAATCAATTCTTCACAAAACCATGGATGACATCCTCTCTCATGGAATCAAATGTGACTCTCATCATGTTGTAGAAATCATAGCCCTTTCAAATCATATGTTTCTTAACACATTTTAACATTTAAATTGGCCAAATCAAAAAGAAAATTATGTTTAGAGTTTGAATCATCACAAATTATTGACATTTAAAATCATTTAAAATAAAATCAATTCTTCACAAACCCAAATCTCCCCAAATCTCATTGTAGGGAGAATCTCATTGTAGGGAGAAGGATAAAGAAGAATACCCATAATTCATTAGAAGCATATGAAAAAATATGGATTTCATTAATGAAAACAAGTTTACAAAATAAAAGAATAAAAGTCACTGCTTATCTCAATAAAAGTCACTACTTATCTCACAATCCTTCCAAAGAAAATCCCTAGAAGCTCTCCTCAAGCCTTTCTCTCCTTACAAGCACTCTGAATTCTCTCTTAAAAGTGTAATGAAGAAGAAATCTCTCAAGTTCCCTCTCTTCTTACAATCCTTGAAGAAAATTTTCTAGTCCTTAACTTTCTTTCTCTATCTCTCTTGCTTTCTTCTTCCTATAACACTCACACCACACACACACACACATGTCACTCTCACCTTCAAGCCGTAGACTTCCCACTCTTTTATAAAAGGCTACCTCCCTCCAAAAAGAATTCAAAATTCTCTCAAAAAGTCAACTCTTTTGAATTTAAAAGATATGTTGATTGATCCAAGAGACATATCCTTTCATAAAAGAATCTTCCAAAGTGTCTAGATGCATTGAATCACTCCAAGCTGTGTTTAGAACAAATGTATTCTCTGGCGCATCTTGTGCCAAATCTAGCACATCTTGTGTCAGCTCTCTGTGAAATGGCGCATCTTGCGCCACCCTGTAGCAGCTCCACTGTTTTGTTCCATTTGGCTCTGTTTCAGCTCTATTTCGCCTTGTTTCATTAGTGTTTCGCTCCTAACAGATATTACTACAAAATAAGCATGAAAATAATATTTCTTTAAAGTGTAACTTCATTCAAAACTATTTGAGAAATGTAAAGTAGATTAATCATAGAAGAAATCAAAATGTGTCAAGTCAGAATTTTTTTTCTTGTTGTTTTTTACTCCAAATTGCACCATTTTTGCTTCATTTTCTCCAAAAGTTCATTTCTTGTACGTGAAACCAAGAATATGCAAAATACATTCCTTTAAAGTGTCCAAGAATATGTAAAATACATTCCTTTAAAGTGTAATATCATTAAAAATCATTAAAATGAAGCATAAAATATATATCAAAAAGTAAGTAATTTTTAAGCGTATCAACCCTGAAAAAATTCAAGTGATCGCTATTTTACCTTACCCACAATTGTGAAGGAAATTAGGAGTTTTTCAAGGCATGTTGGATTCTATAAGTGGTATATTAAAGATTTTTCAAAAAATTGCTAAACCTCTATGTCATTTAATTGAAAAAGATGCAATTCCTAATTTTGATGAAGAGTGCTTAAAAGCTTTTGAATTATTAAAAAAAATAGTTACTGCACCAATTATTATTTCACTAAATTGGGAAAAACCTTTTGAATTAATGTGTGATTGTCAGCGCTATTTTTGTGAGTTTGGTTTGCGGAGTGTTGCCCGTAAGAAGCTGTCGGTCGCCGGAATCAAAATCCCGTTGCCCGCTTCGGAAGGACGTTGAAGTATGAAATCGAACTGACCCCATATTTTTCATAGTTAAAAATGAAAGAGCACTGTACCTCAAATCTTGTATC
>NW_018252516.1:79672-80398 GCF_001263595.1 Phalaenopsis equestris
TTAGTTGCAATTGTAGTTTTGTGTGATGTTTGTGATTAAATTTTGAGTTGTTTTATATTTTGATGTTGTGGCGGTGAATTTTATCTTGGTTGATTTTAGTTTTGGTTTTGGGTTTGTTGTTTTGGTTAACATGCAAGTTTATGATGTTTTTCATACATGTAGGTAAATGCAAGTATAAAAAGAAACAACGTAAGCATAAAGCATGTAAGAAAAAGGGACAAGAAAGACGGTACTATAAATTTTAAAAGCGTACCTGGCGAGTCTTCTCGTTCCACCACCTGAAACTTAAAAATGCATGTGAGGGCATTTATGAAGAGCAGGAAAAGTAAAGTTCTGGTGGCCTCCCTAACTCTATGTTGTATTCTGGTGAGTCCTTAAAAGTTTAATTAAGGATGATTTCATTAAACAAAGTATATTACGTTTAATAAACCTCTGAGGTATTCAACAAGTTAGAAGGAGGAAGCAGGTCCATGCCTCCCTCTCACCAACTAGTGAAAAGCCTCGAGTCCATTTAAACTTATTATGTTGCTTAATGGATCATTCTGTAAATACTTCTAATGCTCAGTGAACATTGATGCCTTAATTATCCCTAAGAAAGGGGTAATTATCATTTATAATTTAATTTGAGAATTATGTGAGTGAATTTCCCTAAAGGGCAAGCTGATGTAATTTGAACACTTAGCCAAATTTTTAATCCTAATTGGGCTTAGTGGTGTTTCAAGGATG
>NW_018252516.1:84945-97742 GCF_001263595.1 Phalaenopsis equestris
AGTTGTGAGTGATTGTGTGTGCAGATTAGTGTAGTGAGTGTCTTAGCTCCAGACCAACACCCAAGGTCAACCCTAAGGTCCAACAATCCTAAGGGTGACTCATCTTGAGTTTCCCCCATAGTGATCACACTTACTAAATGTCAGATGTTATGACCAATATGTGGAACTCTAAGTTGAGTAGAGGAGAGTGTAGAATTTCTAATGGTGAGGGTTCCATGTCTAGTTTTCTAAGAATAGTCGATAGGAAAGTCCTATGGCTAGACCTCAGGCTACTAAAGAGGAAAAACTAAACCTCAACCAAAAGTGAGGTCAACAGTGATGCTAGTGATTATACTATTGGACCTGTTTTAGGACAAAATCATGATAAGATTTTAAAGGTTATCTACTATGCTAGTAGAACTCTTAATGAGGCTCAAATTAATTATATCATAATGCATGAAGAGTTATTAGCTGTAGTATATGCTTTTAATAAATTTAGATCATACATAATTGGAAATAAATTTATTGTGCAAACAAATCATTCTGCTATTAAGTATTTAATGAAAAAGAAAGATGCAAACTCTAAACTGATCAGATGGATTTCTCTTTCACAAGTATTTGACTTTAAAATAGTAGATAGGAAGGGAGCTGAGAATCAAATTGCAGATCATCTGTCCATGCATGAATTAGAAAAACCACTCTCTTATGAAAAAGAGATTAATGAACATTTTTCAGATGAGGAATTGTTTAATGTTAATGAGTGGTGTGTCCCATGGTATGTCGATATTGTGAATTTCAGTGTTAGTGATATTATAACCTATAGAATGACATACCAACAGAAGAGAAAATTTTTATCTGAAGCTAAGACTTATTTTTGGGATGACTCATTTTTATATAAATAAGGAAATGATCATATTATTCAATGATTTGTGCCTTTAGAAGAAACTTATGAAATTATCCAAAAATGTCATAATTCTAATTTTTGGAGATATTTTGGTGTTGATAAAACAACGTACATAATTTTTCAATTTTGGTTTTATTGGCCTACAATCTTTAGTAATGCTAATGCTTATATATAACTTGTGATCAATGTCAACGAGTAGGCAATATTTCTAAGAGGAAAGAGATGCCCCTCAATTATGTGTTAGAAGTTGAGATATTTGAATGTTGAGGATTAGATTTCATGGGACCATTTATATCATATTTTGGGAATTTATATATATTGTTAGCAGTAGATTATGTATCCAAATGGATAGAAGCCGTTGCTTTGCCTCAATGTGTTTCTCAAAGTGTTGAAATGTTTTCATGAACAAATATATTTTGTATATTTGAGATGTCGAGAGTAATCATAACTGATGGGGGAAGTAATTTTAGAAATGCAATAATGGAGAAGTTATTAAAGAAATATCAAATTAACTAGAGAATTACTACTGCTTAGCATCCTCAAAGAAGTGGTTTGACTAAATTATCCAATCGGGAAATTAAAAGAATGTTGGGAAAATCTATAAATCCAACAAAAAATGAATGGTCTGTCAAACTTGACTATGCATTGTAGGCTTATACGACTACATACAAAACTCTTATAGGAATGTCCCCATACAAGCTAATATTTTGGAAAGTGTGTCACTTACCAGTTCAACTTAAGCATAAAGCATATTGGACTATTAAGAAATTTAATAAGAATTTAAAGGATGCTAGTGAGAAAAGGCTATTGAAATTGAATGAGCTTGAAGCGATAAGGAATGAATCTTATGAAAGTGTTATTATTTATAAAGAAAAGATGAAGATTTGGTATGATCACAGGAATCTTACTATAAAATTTTAGTCATCGCAATAATTATTGCTTCTTAAGGTAATGTTAAGATAATTTCTAGGTAAACTTAAGTCCAGGTGGATGGGCGCATTTGTTGTTATAAAATTTTGTCCCTATGGAGCTGTGGATATCAAAGATCTTAAAACTAACAAAATATTCAAAGTGAATGTTCATAGGCTAAAATCCTACTTTTATGATGTGAGGTCAACCTGAATAAGCACTTGTTACGTCGGGCTGACAACGTTAAACCAAGCACTCTGTGGGAGTCAAACTGTAGTTATTTGTGTGTTTGTTTTTATTTTTATGTTGTTGCGTTTGATTTAGAAAATTTTGATAGTATTTTAATTATATAATGAGTTAGTGATTGTTCTAAGATGTTAAGAGATGATTTAGACATGTTAGAAAGCGTATTTGGATGTTAAGTTGACCTGCGCTAAATTTAACACTGACGCTTAAGTAAGCGCCAATATCTAGCGCTTAAGCGGGGTAGTTAAAAAACATGTATGAATTTCAATTTCTAAAAGTTTTAATTGTTATTTAGTTGGATTTAACATGGGAGAGCATTTATAGGACTTGCCTAGAAGTTATAGCAGAGTTTGAAGACTATAAATAGAAGGGTTTTGTAAGGATTTTTACCACAATTCAATTATAACCCTAAATCCTAAGTGAAAAGAGAGAGTTTTAGAAATATGTCATCTTGGAAGAGTGATTTAAAGAAAAAGGAGGAGGTAATGAGAAAGCAGTTTGTTAGTCAGAGTGCGTAAGAGTTACACAACGATTTCCTAGTTGTTAGTATATAAGGGATAACAGAGAAAATCATTAGAATTGAGGCTGACATGACTTCATCTGAAGCTAAAGTGATGGAAGTTAACACACATCTGGATCACATGAGATGGTAAATTAAGATGCAGTTTAGCCATACCAATTTTATAGAAGAAGAGGACAAGGCTATGTATTTGAAGAACAAATGGATTAAAGAAGATTCAACCAGAGTTATTAATCACCATCCATTTTATCAAATTTACATTCCAAATGCTAAAGGATAGACTAATGATAAGCTAGGATTCCTTCCACCAAATGGAGATTGGAATTAAGTTCGTGGTTTAGAGTATGTGTGTTTAGTGTTTGTTTGTGGATTTTAATCTTTTTTAGCATGTTATTAATGTGATCATTCTCTAATGGTGTTTAGGAATTTTCTAATCCAAGACTATTTGGATTGAGAATCTATGTATTAAAAATGTTTTTAATCATTCATGAATGAATATAAGTGTTTGTTTATGTGAAATTTTGTGTTAGTTCATGTTGAACTGAATTAGCTATAATTGGTGAATGTTGAGTAAGAGGAGAGTTGAAAGGGAAGAAAATAGTTATTATAGAGTTATGAGACCATGTAGGGTTGGTTGACTTAGGCTAAGAGTGCATTTCACTTATATCAAAATAATCAAAATTTGTGCATTGGCGCCTAAGCGCTAAGACCCCGCGCTTAAGCACTGGTTCATGTAAACTGGTTTGTGAACTGTTTTAAGTGATGGTTCGGTCTGAAAAACTCCATTTTCACACCTCGACATCGTCCCCTTCCTCTAGCTTTCACGATTTTTGAGTTAGGGCACACTTATTGTGAAGATTTTCTGGTGGTTTGGAGAAAAAATTGCTAGATTTGATATCATTAAGGTAAGAGCTTCACTTCTATGTAGAACTTTTTTATTTTCACCATGTATTTTGAGCACATTCATGACCTACCTGAAAATCACTATTCATAGTGAACATTTGAGAAAAATTTATGGAAAATACATGGATTTTGTAGTTTAAGCTTTTAGGAGTTATGTTTAGTGATTTAAAGTTAAATTTAGAATTTTATTTTAATTTATATATAATTTTTTTTATAAAAATAACACCATAAATGAAGAGGAGCAAAAGAAAGTCTCAGTTTGATTCAAACAAGTTTTTTAGTGCTAGAGCTCAGGATCAATATAGTGATGCAATGCAATCGAGAAAATTGATTCCTTAGCAACGTTTCAAAAGTCTGAGAGGAGCTGTGGAAGATTTGATTGTTCACTCTCAGTAGGAGCAGTTTTGTTATTTTTCTGCTATAGCAGTGATTTCTATGGTGAAGGAGTTCCATGTAAATCTCCCCAAAGTTGAAGAAGGAGTCATGGTGAGGGGAAAGACAATGCCTTTTTCACCTGAGGTAATAATTTAGATTTATTATTTGCCCCCGAGCACTTTATTTTTTTATTCAAACTATAGTCCTACCGAGGAGGAGTTAGAAGAGATCATTTCAACTTTGACTGCTGGGACAGGGCTTTGGAAAACTACAAATGAAAGGAGAGTTAATTTTTTCACTTCAAAGAGTTAGAAGAGATCATTTCAACTTTGACCGCTGGGAGAGGGCTTTGGAAAATTACAAATGAAAGGAGAGTTAATTTTTTCACTTCAAAGTTGGATTCCACTACAAAGGCATGACACTATTTTATTTTTGCTCATCTGCTGCCTACCAATCATCTTAATTGAGTGAACCGTGATCGAGCAAATTTGAACTATTATATCTAGCAGTTTAAGCCCATCAACATTAGAGCTTTGATTTATAATTTTATTAATAGTCCTGTCGTCGCCGCAACTACTGTAGGTTTGGGATTTGAATCCTTGTTCTTTTCTTTATGTGAGCAGGCTGGAGTTAGATTTGATAGCTGGGAAGAGATATTGCAACCTCTTAAGTCCATTACCATTGTAAATATGAAATGTTATTCACATCATCCCATTTTTGGCTGGAGAGGAGGATTTTCTAGTAGTTTTGCTGCTCCGACATCTCGAGCTTCCACTTCACGTGGTTTTACATCTTAGGGTCGGACTTCTGGATCTGATTCTAAATCATAATATTTGGAGAGGATTTTAAATAATGTTAACTACATTATGGATAAGGTACTAAATTTAGAAAATTTTCAGAGCATATGGATGGATACATGAGGAGACGTAGTGATTATGAGGAAGAGTATAACTCAGCTTTGGAGAACCTCATATGAGTTAACAAAGATGTAGTTTTTTCCTCAATATCTTAGATATCCATCATATGAGCCTATAAATACATGGCATAGTGATGAGAGTAATATAGAGGATGTGAATGATTAGACTTGATCTATAGTTTTGTTTGTCTTTTAGTTTATGTAATGTTGTGAACTGTTGATGGTGTACTTATTCTATACTTTTTGTTGTCTTTAGAGTTTTATTTGTTGAAATTAATAGTTTTTATTGTATTTTGTTTTGTCAGACACTACTATTATGTATTTGTGTTTTTGTGAGTAGTTATTATGTTTTATTTTGTTTTGTCAGACACTACTATTATTATTTGTGTTTTTGTGAGTAGTTATTATGTTCTGTGGCAGTAATTGTATTCATTATGTTGTTTATTGTAGTTAGTTAGTTTGTGTTGAACTTAACTCTGGATCTTAGAAATGTTTAAGAATATAGCTAACTTGCTACATAAAAGTTGTATGTTTAAAATTTTCAATTTACTACCAAATATTTTTCCTTATATTGCAGTTATGTATGTTTGTTAGTGTGTTTTGCTTTTATGTTATACTCCACTGCATAGAAGTCCAATGAATCGCATAGAAGTAGAAGTCCAATGAATCTCTATATGTTAAGTAAACTATAATATGATTAATTTAATCTTTACTCTTATTTTTAATTTTTGTACTAGCATTATTAGGATGTAGAAATTCTTGCTAGCATGTTATTTTTTATTTTCATTCCTGCCAATTTTTATATGTGCTTCTAAAATCTTTTATTCTATTAAAAATTTAAGTTTATTGGAGGGATGAACAATTTTTTAAAGACTTAAAATTTATTTGTTGTCAAATGTATTTAAAATAAATTTGATTTTGATTTGAAGAAAAATGATCATGTATATGAAGTTATATTAGATAAATAAAATTTTGAGTACAGAAATGAGTAAAAGAAGTTAGTTAAAATTTATACCAAGGAAAAAAAAACTTACAATTAAAATTTTTTTAGTGTGAAAAATGATAAATTTTTTGTAACTATATTTAGTAGAAGATATTGTGTTTTTGAAAAAAATATAAAATATTTAGACTTTTATTTTTAAAACTTAAATTTCATTTATTAAAAATAATTTTCAAAACTATTATTATATTTTTAAGTAAAAGATTATATCAGAATTTTGCGTTAGGAAAGGAAGAGTGGAATTTAAAATCATTAAAGGGCTATCGAGATATAGTAATCTTTGCCTGAAAATTAAAAAGAAAAAGAAAAAGAAAAAAAATGAAAAATTGAAAAAGGGAGGAGAAGCTTAAGGATTAGTGTCTAACCAAAAATCCAAAAATTGGTTCCACATCTTCCACATCTGATCTTTCTAAAGTATAAGACTTGAGAAACTCTTAAGCTTAAGGATATAATATGGTAAGTAAAATAATGCTTGATAAAAATTTTTAGGTGGAGATTATAGAATGCCTAAACTGTATCTTTAGAGAAACTACAATTTTTTTTTAAATAGATAAAAAATCATATTTTCATATTTCTTAGCTTTAAAAATTTCTAAACTCTAAGTTTGTCTCATTTACTAATAATTTTTCTAAATTTGACTATTATATTTCTACATCAAAATTTTAGAAACTCTAGAAGAAATTCATATACATTTTAAGTTTGGGGTATTTCGTCTACTTATTTTGTTTTCAAAGATTGAAGGGTCAGTTAAGGACAAGTAACATTTTAAGTTTGGGGTATTTTGATAAACCTAATATATTATGAATTTTTATACACATTTTTATTCCTATTTTTGAGATATTGCACTTTAATGAAAGGTATTTGTGTGTTTCTCTTTCAAGTACAGTTAAATGGATGAAAAATAATAAAAGGAGGGAAAAAGGGTCAAACTTGGAGCAAACATGAAGAAGGTACAAAAATGAACTGAGGCGCTAAAGCACATAGGACTGGTGCTTACGCGCCAGCTATACAGAGAGAACCATGCCTAAGCACAGGTACCCCACGCTTAAGTGCTAGAAGTAGTTATTTGATGATTAATTGAATTTGGATGAATTTTTGAAGAGGTGTTTGAAGCAACCCTTGGTAAAAATATAGGAACTAGCCCATGGACATGAAAATTCATTCAATTCTTTTTTGAAAGGAGGCAACTTCTAGAAGATTCATTGAATGGAGACACATTTTGAAGAGACACCAAGGAACCTTTTGGATTTTTATAAAAATAGACTTGGATCATCAAAAGAAAGGTCAGCCAATCCCAACCAACAGCCATAATCATCCAAGCAACTGCCACCGCTGTCGCCGACCACTTTTCTTTTTATTTAGAGTTTTAGCTTGTATTGTGAGTGAAGAAAGAGAATTCACAGGTACTTCAAGACATTTAGTACAGAGGGTTTGAGAAAAGTGTTTATCTTTGTGATTACACTTAGTTTTAATTTAGATTTCTTGTTTGTGTGCATGATTTCTACTTTTAAACTCATGTGTGGTTGCGGGGTTTTATTTTATTCATGGATTCTGAGTAGTTTTCTTTATCTTTTTCCATAAAATGATATGTGATTAAGTATTGAAAGGAAGTTGTGTTAGGTATTAGACTTAAATTTTGGAAGAAGTTGTGTTAATTTGAAACCTTGTACTTCATTTAATTCTTGAATTCTTGATTTGACAAATTAAGATTTTAATACATGTTGTCACATGTAAGATCCAAGATGGTATTATCTCAGTCAACAAGTGGTAAGAATCACATTTGATTTTATGGATGAAAATATAGTTCATGGGGTTTAGTGCAAATAAATAGGGAAATAAACATTCATGGGTGTAGAATTACAGAACTTTAGAACGATGGGTTAAAGACCCTAATTTGATTTATAGTTTTAGGTTTTGATATGAAATGTTAGCCCACAGGTGGAGGGAGAAGAGGGAACTCTAGAGTGAGAGCCAGTATCTTCTCTACCTAGCTGGTCTTCAAGGCTATTAAAACTATAGATAAGCTAATGTTTTTTATAGCATCTCTAGTAAGGGTAAGTAATATTTTTGCTCCTATTTGGCTGAACACAATTATTATAATCCAAAATAGCAGTTCTATACTTATTATTGATTCATGAAAAGGAGAAAGATATTTTATTTATATTTTCTTCATCTTGTAAGTATTTAATTAAGTTAACTAGTTGTTTATTTTATTTTTATATAACAAAAATAAAAAAAAATCAAACTTTCATTCCTATTATAGCATCTTGACTTTAAGCAAGATTATTTTGCTGACTTTAAGTAAGATTATTTTGCCAATTAAAATTTTGTTATCTAATTTCTCATGTTTTATAAAGTGCATATTGCCAGTTTTCCCAATGCGTTCGATATTTGGGGTATAATAAAAAAGTCTTGTATTACTTGATAACGATATATATACTTGCGTAATACCTCAATTTTGCCTAGTATCCCATAGTTAATTATTAATATAATTTTATTCTTCTTTGCTTCATAGTGAAAATTTTACCTAGATTTTGTTTTGGATAAGTTTTTTTGGTTTTGTTGTAAAGTCGGAATCACTATTAAGGAAATTAAGCATATAATTGCATACAGCACAATTTACATCTATAAAGAAAATCGGGATTAGGCGGCATGTCTAGAACTGTCTGTAATGTCATGGGATTTGCTTTCAATCCATCCGAAGTCAACATGAAGCCTAAGAACTTGTCAGTCAATGCCCCAAAGGTGCATTTGGCAGTGTTCCATCTCATATTGAATCTTTTGAGTGTTCTGAAGGTCTCTTTTACATCTTCAGTGCGTTGTTAAGCTAACTTGTTATTAATAAAGATATTACCAACATAAAGCTCAACATTCTTTCCTTTAAAAAAAAAATTACATCCATGAGCCATAGATAGGTAACCCCAACATTTTTACGTTTGAAGGGATTACGTTAAAAAAAATGCCTTGTGCAGTAATAAATAACATTTTCTCTGCAGTAAGTGGAAGCATCATTATCTAGTGTTAGTCGAATTAAGCATTGAGAAAACTCATTTCTAATTATCTGACCACTACATCCACTAAGGTTTCTATCTTCGGAAGGTGTTAGGTGTCCTACGGACGAGAGACGTTAAGTTAAGTCAACCACATTTGCCACTTGTCCTTAGCTTTCTTGACCATGACAGCATTTGAGAGTCAAGTTGAGTGTTGAACTTTACAGATGTAGCCAACATCCAATAGGTATTGTACTTTTGCTGTAATTGGTTCGTTCAAAGTTTTGGCGGCCGATCAAACCTTTTGTTGGATAAGTTGAGAATAATAGCTGATGCTTAGTCAGTGGTACGTTGTATCGATTGAAATATCAGGCATTTTCACTACAGTCCAAGAGAACATTTTCTAGTGTTTCCAAAGTGTCTCTACCAGTTGGTTCCTAAATCCTGCATCAAAAAACTCTTTGATAAAAAAAATATTCACCTTTTGTTCATCTAATACTTGCACCTAGAGGATGATCTCACTAATATCTAGACCCCCTTCCTTACCATCTGGATGTTGACCGGTTCATGGTGGATACTCAAAACTGCACACAAGAAAAAGTTTCTACAGTGCTTCAAGTTTCCCCATATTGTAATTACTTCCTTGCCGCGTGGAACTTTGGCTACATGTTAGGTAAAGGTTACTACCTGGTACCAAGGATATCATTATAGTTCGGTGGTGACTCTACCATAAGAAAGTCCTCCAATTTGTTATATAGCTCTCTTAAGTCTCTTAAAGAGATGGTAAGAGCAAAAAGGCCTAGTGCCTCCTTTCTTTCCTTTGAGAAAAATGGGTCGCCCGGTGATGTTAATCCATTGACCTTCAAACTGATCTTGTTGAACACTAATTTTAAAAGGATATTCACCAAACTTCCTATATGAGAATACTACCATCCTAGTTGTTGTTGATAAGTGTGGTGCCAAGGATCAAATAATTGTATGGGTTCTCTTTGGTAAGAGATCTGCATATGTAAAGATAATGGGTAAGTGGTTACGTGTGTACGAGATGACAGAGCATACCTCTTCCAAATGTTGTCTTTTTATACTATAGGGTTGGGTTCCTCCATAAAGATGGGAGGGATTATCTCTGTTACGTGGACCTTGTTCACTCTGGCAGGCCTGTTAGAGGGATCCCTTACTGACGCTTTACCCTATTGTTGTGTATGTGCTCTAAGTGCCACAAATTCTTTAAGCTTCATGAAATAAATGTTCTCCTCGATTACATTCAGGTGGTGAAAACATGCCACGGTGTCATTTCTATGGTCATGATTTTACTAACAGTACCTTTTTGGATCTCATAGGGCTAGTGGCTCCTTTAGTGGTGGGGCTGATTTGAAGCAGTCATTGTTTTGGATGGTCTGGACTAATTTGGACATAAACATGTCGAGGTGTGTCAAATTTTCCTTTCCTAGTAAACATGTGGTTGCACATAATATTGAGCCTACATTTGATCAAAACATTGATTTTGGTCAAGATTGTCTTAGTTAGTTCTTTGCTGATCTTGAGACCGAGAGTTACTATTTTGGTGATCGAAGGACTCATTGTATTTTTCCCATTGTTGTTCTCCCCATTTATTCCACTTCCTTGATAGGTAGTTGGATGATACCATCTTCCCCTTCAAGGAGCTCTAGATGTCTTCTTCGGCAAGTATGTGATCCTTCGCCTTCTCCAATACTTCTAAAAAAGTAATAACTTTAAACAGATTTAGTTCATACCTGAATTATTTTCTTTGGACTCCTCGCTTCAAGGATGTTGCAATTATTTTACATTTTGGATTTTTGATTTACAGAATCTCATTCTGGAAGTAGGTGATGTAGGCCCGTAGACTCTCATTTTCTTCTTGCTTGAGGTGGAGCAGATTATCTGAGTCTTTCATTAGCTTATTGATCTTGAAATTTGATATAGTTGTCCAAAAATTATATAGTTGACTCCACTATGCAACGACGCCCAAAAGCTTGACGCAATATTTTATGATTTAAAAATTTTAGCAATTAATGTTGGGATTCTACACAAGTACATGTATCGTTATCAAGTAATAATGGCTTTCTATTTAAGCCCCAAATATCGATCCCACGAGGAATGTTTAAATTTAAAATGATAAATTTACTTGGAAATTCACAGAAAGTCAAAACGAAATTACTGTCACTAATTTTAAATGTTAAGATGTTATTAGAACTAAATTATTTAACTAATAGCAATACTGAAAATTAAAGTTTAAACAGTAACTGCTAAATTATTAAGCTATTAAACTATGTTTATGTTTATGTGATGAAGATTTCTTAAGTGAAAAAAAAACATCTTTCCCACTACAATGAGGTTTTGGGAAAATGAGATGAGATAAATGGTTATATTATGTATTGTGCCAAATAGGAGCAGTTTTAATTCTCTACCCTGATATACTGTTATAGAAAATCATTGGGTAATCCCAGATTTAGTCCTTAAATCTTAGTTAGGCTAGGAGGATACTGGCTCCTACTCCAGAGCTCCCACTTCCCTTCACCTGAAGGCTAACTCTCGCTTTAGTTTTTAAACACTAAGACCGAATTGGGGATTTTAGTCTGTCACCCTAAAGATTCTTCAATTCTACACCCAACAAAGTATATTTCCCTATTTATTTGAACTTAATTCCATGAACAAAGCTCTCCTTTAGGGAATCAAATGTGATCCTCACTCTGTTTTAGAACTCATACTCCATTTCCCGGATCATATGTTTCACAACATATTTTAACAATTCAATTGGCCAGATCAAAAAATAAATTAAGTTTGGTGTTGAAAAATTATCACATTTTATTTTATATTTTAATATCAGCACATCCATGTTATCTCTTCATTTCACCATATCTCAGCATAGGGAGAAAGATACAACAAAACACAAATTTCATATATAAAAGAAAGTTCATACAATACTAATAAACAAACAACACTTATCTGAAACTTTTTCAAAGCAAATCCCTTGTAGCCTCTTCTAAGAAATGTTGGAATAAGTTAAATCTCTCACTTTTTTCTTTCTCCAACACTCTTAGAGAAGAGTTCACACTTAATCTCCCCACAAAACTCTAAATTATAAGAATAATAGACTCTAAATGGTTATGGAATGAAAAAAAGAAGAATGTGTGATGTGTACAAGGTTGAATGGAGGGGATGAAATGACAAAAAAGAGTCAATTTTTTGATCAATTTCTGCACCAAATAAAGCCTAGAGTTGGTTCTCCAAAAGGTGCCTCCAAAAACCCTTCAAAATGAATCAAGATTTGTCAAATCTTCTAGAATTTGGGGCTGAACCAACACTGGCGCCATTGACGCCCATTTTGATGCCATCGGCGGCAGTGTCCCGTAATTAAATTCAATGCTCTATGTCAAACGGCGCCATCGACGCTGCTTCTGGCGCTGTCGGCGCTAATCAAATTTCAATTTCTTCTTTTTTGCTCCAAATTTCATCTTTTTTGCTTCCTTATTGCTTTAAGTCCTAAAATTCAACAACCATCATCAAAACATAAAAATACCTTTCATTAAAGTGCAATATCCAAGGTTTAATGGAGGGGATGAAATGACAAAAAGAGTCAATTTTTTGATCAATTTCCGCACCAAATAAAGCCTAGAGTTGGTTCTCCAAAAGGTGCCTCCAAAAACCCTTCAAAATGAATCAAGATTTGTCAAATCTTCTAGAATTTGGGGCTGAACCAACACTGGCGCCATTGACGCCCATTTTGATGCCATCGGCGGCAGTGTCCCGTAATTAAATTCAATGCTCTATGTCAAACGGCGCCATTGACGCTGCTTCTGGCACTGTCGGTGCTAATCAAATTTCAATTTCTTCTTTTTTGCTCCAAATTTCATCTTTTTTGCTTCCTTATTGCTTTAAGTCCTAAAATTCAACAACCATCATCAAAACATAAAAATACCTTTCATTAAAGTGCAATATCACCAAAAATAAGTATAAAATATGGGTGTTGACCTCACTTTTGGTTGAGGTCTAGAAATTTCTTTAGTAGCCTAGGTCTAGCCATAGGACCTTCC
>NW_018252516.1:97979-99180 GCF_001263595.1 Phalaenopsis equestris
GCTAAATGACCAAATAACATCAATTGGACTTATAATCATGCCAATTGGCCCAAAGAAATGTTGTATTTGCTTCATAGCAATATTTTACATCAACTTTGACCATAAATTTGCATTGGTAAAACCTTTTGATCATCTAATTTGGTTTAAATCCAAAACCCCAAATTAGCCCCAATGTTGGCTAACACCCCAAATGTCAACAATTGAATGCCCTAAACCTCAAATTGGCATCCAATTTTTGTTGAAAATCCTTTGTGAGGTCATTTGTGAGCAAACACAATAATCAATTTGAGCTTAGTCCAAAGCTAGCTCAAGTTTGACAAAACCCATCAAAATCCATCCAAATTGACCACCAAATAAACTTCAAAACAATTTTCATCCTTCATGAAAATTGTTCATTATGATGTTTTACACCAACCACAACAATCATTTTGGACTTAGCCCATGGCTAGCACAAGTTTGACCCAAACTTAGCCCAACATGCTTAAAATGGGTAAAAAATAAAAAATCCACCAAATTGATTAACCAATTGACCTCAAAATGACTTTAACCCATCATGAAAGTTGTTCCTCATGGTCTTTTACACCAAATTCCATGTTTAATTGGGTCAATTGAAACGTCTAACCTAGTCCAAACACAAGATTTGCTCATATGCACCTTCTTGGACTTATGGCCAAATCCAAACAAATTGAGCTTGGAAAAAACGCCATATTTAATTGGGCCAATTGACATGTCTAACCTAGTCCAAACACAAGATTTGGTTATATGCACCTTCTTGGACTTATGGCCAAATCCAAACAAAATGATCTTGGAATGGTCAAATAAGCCTGACCTTAACTCATCCTAGACTCTAGAGTTGAGTTTAAAACCAGCCACCAACCCATGGTTAAGTTTGATATTTATCTCATTTCGTAAAAAGTTTTTTTTAATTTTTAAAATGATAAAGAGAAGGTTAAATCAAAGTACTTGCTATATCACATGTCAATACTCTATGGTGCCATTTTTACTGCTCATTATAAGCTTTAACCATGACCCAACCCTTGGTTAACCACTTTAACCCAAGCTAAAGCCCAAAACCGTGAGCCCCCACATGGCAAATACCCAAATTCATGCCAAGAAGCCACCTCAGCCCAAATTGAGCTGAGGGATCCTCTGCTTGACACCTAAGCAGTGGGGCTAACCCCTCCATTGGCCAGCTAAGCCT
>NW_018252516.1:99907-100680 GCF_001263595.1 Phalaenopsis equestris
CATATCTTTGTATAGAAAATTCATAAAAATAAAATAAAAATACTCTCTTGCTCGGTGAACAGAGGAGATTCATGTGGAATTATTTTCACATTAATTTGATGCATAAATTATTTTTAAAAAATGAATTAAGGTTAGGAGTTTTTTAATTCTCCATTCATATTGGATTATCACCTTGAACCCAAATTTTTATATGTTGTAGCCTCTGTCTAGGTGCACAATTTGAACATTTTTCTAATTTTTTATTTATTTTCTACTCAAATAATTATAGAAAACAGTATGTGGCTTAGAAAATTCTACAAAAAATTCATATAAGTTTCCTATGGCTATAGTAGTCTTAGGAAATAATTTTATGATTTTTAAGAATCAAAACATCACTGTTTTGAGCAAACCCTAATGTGCTTAAAACATTTAATTTTAAGTACATAGAGATTAAAACCACTTAATGTTTGTTCTCCACTGTGGCTCATGAGTCAGAGAACTCACCATAAAAATTTTCAAAGCTTTTTGAGATCATTTGATATTTTTAATTGATTTTTAAAGATCATCGTCAAATTTAACACTTAAATAATCTTCAAAAATGAAAATATAACTCCCAAAATGATTAAACCTAGTTTTTTGAGTTCTCTGACATCGGGGGGATTTAATAAAACGATATTTAGAATAAAAACCTAATTTTTTATTTTTTTTAATTATTTAAATAATTAAAAAAATATTAAAAATTACAAAAATCACAAAGATCATAAAAATATTCTAAATCACTTCCTAAACACTTA
>NW_018252516.1:100725-101241 GCF_001263595.1 Phalaenopsis equestris
ATATCTATTTTTGAACCTTAAATTAATTTTTTAAGGTTTAAAAATGGAATTTTCACAAAATAATTCTAAAAAAATCAAATAAAAAATCAAAAATAAAATACAAAATAAATTTCTCTGGGTTCTCTAACCTCTGAGAGATTTTTCAAAAATAAAAAAATCTATTTTTCAACACTTGAAAAATTTTATTTTTATTAAAGTCCCCAAAACTTCAATTAATTTTAATAATTCACAGAAAATTCAAAAAATTATGAAATTTTGGCCAAATGACTTTCTGATCTAGGGCTAGCTTACATAAAAATTTCAAGTGATTAAGAATTGTCCTGATCATCTTTTGTAATTTTCTTTGAAGATGCATATTTTTGTGTGAAAATAATTATATGAATTAAATTAAATTGTGAAAATTCACATTTTCTCCTCTGATGTCTTAATTGACCTATCAGTAGGGTTACAAAAAAATCCCAAAATCATTCGACTTTAATTAGACAAATTATGAAAATTTGGACCCTTAGGGGCAAA
>NW_018252517.1:0-478 GCF_001263595.1 Phalaenopsis equestris
TCACTTTCTCTTAGATTTTTAGGGCTAGAAATGATTTGGGGTGAAATTCCATCACAAAACCCTCATATTTATAGGCCTAAATCCTTTCAATAACTTCTAGACACATTTAAACCTTCTAAAATATTAATTTTGCACATTTGTTTAAACTACCACGCTTAAGCGCCAGTGCACATTTTTGCACTAGTCAACTTAACGTCCAAATTCTCATTCTAACATGTCTAGGTCACTAAATAAAGTCCTAAAATCTTTACAAACACATAATAGTTTCAAAAATACTACCCCATTTTCTTAATCACACACAAAACAACAATCAAAATAAAAACACTCTAATAATTGTGGGTTGCTTCCCACAAAGCGCTTGGTTTTACGTCAGCCCGACATAACCAGTGCTTTTTCTGGTTGACACAACATCATTTCATCTTTAAATTTATGCTGATCCCCTTTAAAATAAGGCTTCAGTCTATGTCCATTAACTTTA
>NW_018252518.1:0-11857 GCF_001263595.1 Phalaenopsis equestris
AGTCCAAGGAGGTGCATATGACCAAATATTGTGTTCGGACTAGATTGGACATGTTAATTGGCCCAATTAAATATGGTGTTTGGTGTAAGAGACCATGAGGAAAAACTTTTATGAAGGGTGAAAGTCATTTTGAGGTCAATTGGTTAATCAATTTGGTGGATTTTTGATTTTTGACCCATTTTAAGCATGTTGGGCTAAGTTTGGGTCAAACTTGGGCTAGCCATGGGCTAAGTCCAAATTGATTGTTGTGTTTGGTGTAAAAAATCATGATTAACAACTTTGATGAAGGATGAAAGTCATTTTGAAATCAATTTGGTAGTGAATTTGGTGGATTTTGATAAAATTTGGATTTAGACCCAAATTAGACATATGGGGCTAATTTGGGTCAAACTTGAGCTATATTTGGACTAAGATCAAATTAATTGTTTTGTTTGGTCACAAATGACCTCACAAAGGATTTTGAACAAAAATTGGACGCCAATTTGAGGTTTAGGGCATTCAATTGTTAAGAATTGGGGTGTTAGCCAATATCAGAGCTAGTTTGGGGTTTTGGTCAAAGATGGTCAAATTGACCAAATTGGACCATAGCGTAGTTGGACAAAAAATGCAATTGGGAATATTTTAGATTTATTGGGATTTATTGGGAATTTTTAAAATTTTTGGATTTTTGGGCCATGGAGGGGCATTTTGGTAATTTGGCCATTTTTGGAAATTTTTTGTCAGGTTTCGGAAATTTGGATGTATTCAAAGTGTTTGGAATGAGTTTTGATCAGTTTTGTCCAAATTTGGGAATTTTGGCCAAATTTGAGTCGTAAGGGCAGTTAGGTAATTTGGAGGTGCCTAAGGGCAAAAGGCCAAGTTGGGCATTTCAAGTGCAATTGGGTAGAGAACCATTTTGAATGAGTCAATGACCAATGAAATCTCCATTTTGGGTCCCCATGTATTGGACTTAGCCAGGGTATTGTGAGGGTATTGTGAGGGTATGATGAGGGTATGGTGTACCTTAGCTCCAATTCAACACCCTCAATCCTAAGGTCAAGTAGCCCTATAGGAACTCTCCTTGAGTTCCCTCATAATGATCTTACCTACTAAGTGCTAGAGGTTAGGACCAATATGTGGAACTTCAAGTTGAGTAAAGAGAAGAGTTTTGAGTTTCTAATGGTGAGGGTACCTTTTCTAGTTTTCTAAGACTAGTCAGTAGGAAAGTCCTATGGCTAGACCTAGGCTACTAAAGAAATTTCTAGACCTCAACCAAAAGTGAGGTCAACAGATGCATAGTAAATTTTGAAAAATCTTTAATGTATCATTTGTAGTAACCAATAAGTCCTAAAAAAACTCTTAACTCCGTTCACTATATTGGGAGGAGACAGTTTAAGGACAACTTAAATTTTCATTGAATCTACTTTTAAGCTGTTTTCAAGAATTTTATGTTCAAGTATTATTCCTCCTACAATCATAAATTGACAATTCTCCCAATTGAAAACTAAATTTGTCTCTTCATAACATTTTAGTACTTTTTTCTAAATGACTTAAACATTATTCAAATGAAGTACCAAACACTGAAAAGTCATCCATGAAAACTTCTATTCCTTTCTCAAATAAATAACATAAAATGAACATCATATACCTATGAAAAGTTGTAGGTGCATTACATAATCCAAAGAGTATCCATCTAAAAGAAAATCCAATAAGGACTCGTGAATGTGGTCTTTTCTTGATACTTAGAAGCTATAGGAATTTGGTGATAACTGGTATACCCATTCAAAAAGCAGAAATAATTGTGCCCCCTAGCCTGTCTAACATTTAATCTAGAAAATGTAAAGGAAAGTGATCTTTCATAGTGACAAAATTTAATTTTATATAATCAATGCAGATTCACCACCCAGTGACTTATCAGGTAGGAATTAACTAATGAAACTAATATTAGGATAGGATCTTGGAATATAGGTACTCTTAATGGTCAATTAATGGAATTAATTGATATTATGATTCATAGGAAAATTAGTATCTTATGTATTCAAGAAACTAAATGGGTTGGAGAAAATGCAAAGGAGAATGATAATTTAGGTTTTAAACTTTGGTATTCTAGTAAGAATCACACTAGAAATGGTGTACGTGTAATTCTAGGTAAGAGTTTGAAAGATAATGTTGTAAAAATTAATAGAGTTAGACATAGAATTGTAACCCTTAAGATTATCATTGATACTAAGATTTTTAACTTTATAAGTGCTTATGCTCCTCAAGTAGGTTTAGATATAGGGTCTAAAGATAAATTTTGGAATGACTTAGATTTAAGACAAATGGTACCTCTTGAAGAATGAATTTTTCTGGAGGAGATTTTAATGGACATGGCGGTAGAGTGATGGAAGACTTCAGAAATATTCATGATGGCTACAATTTTGGAGTAACTAATGAAGAAGGTAGAGCTATTTTAGATTTTGCTTTAGCGTATGATTTTGTTATTACTAATACCTTATTCAAGAAATAATATGAGCATATTATTACTTATAAAAGTGGATCTAATAAAACACAAATTGTTTATTTTCTTATGAGAAGAAGAGATCGTCGAGATTGTGAAGATTGTAAGGTCATTCCAAGTGAAAATTCATTCCAAGTGAAAATTTAAGTAGTGAAAATTTAAGTACCCAACATCGTTTATTAGTTCAAGATTTTAATATGAAGAGTTATAAAATAAAAAATACTAGCACTCATCAATGTAGAATTAGATGGAGGAGCTTAAAAAACACAAATAAATTTTTTTTTGAGTAAAATTCAAGATTTCAAAATTTGGGAAATTCATGAAGAAGCAAATGTTATGTGAGGATAAAGTGGCAAAAGTTGTGCTTGGAGAATAAAAAAAAAGTTTTTATAAATAAAAATAGTTGGTGGTGGAATAATAATATGCAATAAAAGATAAAATATTAGAAGTTATGTTATAAAAATTGGTTTAACTGTAAAAGCTTAGAGAACTGGGAAAAATATCAATTGGCCCGCAGGGAGTTTAAAAGAACAATCCGTGAAGCTAAAAATTCTGCTTTTAATAATTTTTATAATAGATTAGATACTAAGGAGAGTGAAAAATATATGTATAAACTAGCCAAACAAAGAGAGAAGAAAAGTAAAGATTTAACTCAAGTAAAGTGTATTAAAGATGAAAATAAAAAAATTGTTTTTCTTAGAAAGGGATATTCAACATAGGTGGGTGAGTTACTTTCATAATTTTTGATGAAGTTTTATAATGATGTTTCTGAAAATATAATCTACCTTAGTGATCTTAATATCATGAATAATAATAAATTATTTTATTTTTACGATCGCATTAGTAAAAAAGAAGTTGAGGAGGCTTTAAGGAAAACCAAGGGTGGAAAGTCTGTAAGACCTGATGATATCCCAATTGAAGTGTAGAAATATTTAGAAGATTTGGGAGTTTTTTAACTTACTATACTCTTTAATATTATTTTAAAAACAAAAAAGATGCCTAAGGAGTGGAGGAAGAGTATTTTGGTCCCCATTTTTAAGAATAATGGGGATGCACAAGAGTGTGCAAAATATAGAAGAATTAAGCTGATGTATCATACTTTAAAGTTATGAGAGAGGGTAATTGAACACAAATTAAGAGGTATTACAAAGATTTCACATAATCAATTTGGATTTATGCGGGCTGATGGGCAGGTCTACTATGGAAGCTATACATTTACTGAGAGGTTTGATGGAGAAGTTCAGAGATAATATAGAGAATCTACATTTGATTTTTATTGATTTAGAAAAAGCTTACGATAAGGTTCCAAGAGATATATTTTGGAGAGTTCTTGAGAAGAAAAGTGTTGATATGATTTATATTCAAGTCATTAAAGATATGTATACTAGAGCTGTTACTTGTGTTCAAACTGAAAGAGGATTGACCAAATATTTTTTTATTTCTGTTGGATTACATCAGAGATTGACTTTAAGCCCATATCATTTTGCTTTAGTTATGGATGGTCTTACTGGACATCTATAGGGGGATGTACCTTGGTGTATGCTTTTTGCTGATGATATCCTTCTCGTGGATAAAATTAGAGAAAAAGCCCAGGAAAAACTTGAATTATGGAGGTCTAAAATGAAGTTTAAAGTCCTTCATTTAAGTAGAACTAAAACTAAAAATGTGGAAGTAAGTTTAGTAGTAATGGCTCTAGTGACAGAAATGTGACTTTGGGTGATTGAATTATTAATAAAAGTGAACAATTTAGATATCTTGGGTCCATTGTTCAAAGCAATGGTGATATAGATGGGGATGTTAATAGTAGAATTCAGGTTGGTTGGTTGAAGTGGAGGAATGCTTCGGGCCTTTTGTGTGATAGAAAAGTACCGTTTAGATTGAAAGGAAAATTTTATAAGACGGTGGTGAGACCTACAATGCTCTATGGCGCTGAATGTTGGCCTTTAAAAGAGAAGCATAATAATAAGTTAAGTGTTGCCGAGATGAGAATGATTAGGTGGATGAGTGGCTTTTACACTTAGAGACAAAATGCGGAATAAATATATTCGTGATAGGGTTGGTGTAGCCCTTGTGGCAGTCAAAATTAGAGAAAGTCATCTTAGATGGTTTGGTCAAATTAAACGTTGACCATCTGATGATCTGATTAGGAGAGTAGATGTCTTAGATTCGACTTGTGTTAAGAAAGGAAGAGGTAGACATAGGAAGGCTTGGGCTTATTGTATAAAAAATGATCTTAATTTACTAGAACTAAATGAAAATATGACACTAAATATGACGCAATAGAAAAAAAGGATTCATGTTGCCGACCCCACGCAGTGGGATTAAGGCTTTGTTGAAAGTTGTTGTTGTTGTTTTTGTATTAACAGATACAGTCACTCCCCCTTTCTTAAGAACATTGTGCATAGGACTATCCCAAGCAATATCTTAAATTGGATTAATAATTCCATCATCTAACCATTTTCTAATTTATTTCTTAAAAACTTCTTTCATTAAAGGGTTCACTCTCCTTTGAGGATCAGCCTTTGGCATATGATTCTCTTCCATGAAAATTTAGTGCATAAAAATTAATGGACTGATTCCTTTAACTTCAGCTATAATCCATCCATAACATTTCTTATAATTTTTTAAAATTTCCATTAATTTTTGTTCATCTTAAGTCAAAGCTAATTATATTATAATTTTTCATGTGGATGAGTTCCTTAAAAAAACCTACTTTAAATGCATAGGTAGAACCTTCATCTCTAGTTCAGGTATTTTTTATATTGAAGGACCAAAAGATTTATTGTTTTCACTCGTGTCCAACAACTCAAAATTTTCCTGAACATAATCAACATCCTCATTAATCTTTTCAATTATTTCATCTTTTAGATCACTATCTTATTCATTCTTAATTTCTTGTTGTTTTAATTTATCTTCATAAGGTTCTTGATAATGTTCCTTGAAAAGGCTGCTACTTAGATGATTGATAAGTTCCACTCTAAAACGTTCATCCTCTCATCCTTTTGTTAAATATTTCATTGGTTTTGATATATTAAATGTTTCTTCAAAATCATTAACTCTAATGATTAACTCATCTTTTTGCACATCTATCATAACTCCTCCAGTAGCAAGAAAATGTCTCCCTAAAATGAGTGGGATTTCATTATATTCCTCCATATCTAGTACAATAAAATCAACGGGAAAGATAAATTTATCCACTTTTACTAGCACACCTTTTATAATCCCCTTTGGGTAAGTAAAAGATTGATCAGCTAACTGAAGAGTTATAGAAGTGGGAGAGATCTCTCCTAAGCCCAACCTTAGAAAAGTAGACAGAGGTATAAGTTTAATGCTAGCCCATAGATCTTATAGAGCTTTCCCATAAAACTTGTCTCCTATTACACATGGAATATTAATGCTACTAGGATCTTTTAGTTTATGAGGAAGTTTCTTCTAAATTATTGTGCTACACTCTTTACGGAGGGCAACAATCTCATTGTCTATAAACTTACACTTCTTATTAATAATATCCTTCATAAACTTTACATAGCTCAGCATCTGTTGCAGAGCTTCAGAAAATGGAATTTTAATAGTTAACTTCTTAAATATCTCCAAAAAATTTGAAAATTATTTATCCAATTTCTATTGTCAAAGTCTCTGAGGAAATGTTGGTGGTGGTCGTTCTAAATTGATCTTCATTGGTGAAATCAGTTTTTAGAGGTCTTGAGGAATATCTTCATCCGAGTTTTCAATTTCTTTTCTTTCTTTCTCAACTTCAACCTTTTTATAAACTCTTGTCTCCAATTCTCTTTCACTATTTATATAGATAGGTTTAACTTGTTCTTTGTTTTGGTCTTTAGGATTAATTTCAGTACTATTTGGAAGATCTCTTTGAGGCCTATTGTTAAGGACGTTAGCGATTCTTTTCAGTTGATTATCCATTATTCTAATTGTTGCTCCTTAAATTTGTAATTAATTATCTATATGTATTAGAAGTTATTACATAGAAAACTTCTTCTCTCTAAATTATTGGTTACTTTAAATCTAGAAGGATAAGTTGGTCTATAGTTAGTACTGCCCTGGCTATTCCAGTTTCCTAATAGGTTCACTTGATTGTTTCCCTACTGTTGGTTAGCACCACTAAAATTTTATTCTAGGTAAAGTTGAGGTGGTTTCTCCAACCTGGGTTGTAATAGCTAGAATAGGGGTTATTAGGCTTATTTTTACCTACAATTAAAGTCTCAAATATAGGAATGTTTGAATAACTCATTTGTCCAATTGAATTGTCCTTAATCAATTGAGGTGTTTGAGAAAATCTCATTCTCAATTGATCTATCTTTCTTGATATTGCAGCCACTTCAGATGTTAACATAGAAACAACATTGGAAACATTTACATTGGTTATTATTTTAGGATTTACTCATTCAGAAAGCCATTGAAACTTACTCCTAGCCATTTCCTCAATTAAAGAATATGTTTTATCAAAAGGTTTTGACATTAATGATCCACCAGTGGCAACATCAATGATAGATTTAAGAAGTCCTACTAACCTATTATAAAATGTTTAGATTATTAACCAATAGGGCAAACAGTTATGTGGACACTTCCTATGAAGTTCTTTAAAGTACTCCTATGCCTCGTATATTAATTCCCCTTAAAATTAACAAAAAGATGTACTATCATTTCTAAGCTTCGTAGTCCTACGTAGCTAAGAATTTCTTTGTCAGGTCACTCAAGGTTCGACATAGATCTAGGACTTGAAGAGTTCAACCATATTTTAGCTTTATCCCTTAAGGAAAAAGGTAACATCCTAAGTCTAACAACATCATTAGAGACACCATTATATTGAAACGTGGCACAAATTTCTAAGAAACTTGCAAGATGTAAGGTAGGATCCTTCGTGGAGATCCCTCGAACTGGTTATTTTGTACCATCTAAATGATAACGGGTTATAAATTAAATGTGTTAGATTCTATGGCAGGATTAGTTATACTTTGATGAATTTTATCTACCGTAGGGTTAGCATAATCTTTTAATGGTTTTAGTACATTCTTATCAATTTGATTTTCTAAATTATTATGTAAAATATTTGTCGTTTCTCGAAAATTGTGGTTTTTTTATGTTTTCTAATTTTTATAATAGTTCGCTCTAACTCATAATTGTAAGGTAATAAACCTTCATATCTTTCACTATGCATACACTTTTAAAGAAAAATAATAAAATAAGCAAAACACACTAACTAAAATAGTAAATATATCTCTTTATATATATATATCAAAAGGTATTGAATCAATTTCATGGCTTCTCTCATTACTTCAACTGCAACAATAAAATTTGATTCCTTTATAGAAATGAAATTACTTGGTCAGTCCTAATGAAAGATCCGTAGTTTGTCCCTTTCAAATTTGAAGTTGTTGGCAAGACTGGTTTTATAACCATTATCTATGCTCGAAGTAACAAGATGCTAGGAGAGCCCTATGGTAGGAACTAATCAACATTGGAAACTCTATGACCTCCCCTTGGTTGGTGGGAGGAGTCTTTAACTGTGTGGCTGACCTCTCTATTAAATAAGGTGGCAGGCCACCTGATCATCTCAAAATAAGACAATTCAATGACAATATTAAAGCTGCAAACATTTTTGATCTTGTCTTCCAGAGGGACTACTTCACTTGGAAAAGAGAACAGATATGGGAAAGGCTGGACAGGTTCCTTGTTAATGACCATTGGTTCCAGGCTTTTCTGCATACCTATGTCTACCATTTATCTTTAGCAGGGTCTGATCACAGACCCCTACTCATTTCTATCACTTCCACACCACCTAAAGGTCTAAAATCCTTTAGATTTCAAAATATGTGGGTTGAACACCCTGAGTTTCTTAACCTCATTAAAGAACACTGGAAAATTCTCAATATCTATGGCTCAAATCCTCAAGCAGTGGAACTGGAACTGTTTTGGGAATGTGTATGACCAGGTGGACAATGCTGAGAAGAACTTAGCAACTTTGGAAGCTAAAGTTGAGAATGGCACTGTGGATAAGGCTACTTTTATGGAGGGTGCTGAACAGGTTCTCCTGGCTACTGAAAGGTTGGAGCTCTTCCTTAAACGAAAAGCTGCCATTAACAGATTTAGGGGGGGGGGGGGGGGGGGGAGGGCGGAGGAATACTAAATGCTACCAAGCCTGCATTAAGTATAGAAGGAAATGCAACAACATTCATAGAATCCAGGATACTAAAGGAAATTAGATCAATGACTGAGTTTATTGCTAGTAATGTTGTCAATTTCTTTTAGGAACTTCTCACTGCCTCTCAAGTTACCCCAACACAAGTGGATCCAAATTCTTCTAGGAGGAACTGAATTATACTTAGGAAGTCCAACTAGCCTTCATTCCTAATGAGTTTGAAGTTTGTGAAGCTCTCAACAGCATTAATAGTACTAAAAGTAGTTGTTCCTGATGGTGATGCAGTTGCATTCTATAAAAATACTTGGCCCATTATTAAGGAGGATGTGGTGGCAGCTATTCAAGGTTTCGTCCAAGGAACTCCCCTCACCAACTATTTCTCCTCTTCTAGCTATGTGCTCATCCCGAAAACTATTGAAAGCTATAATTCGAATCAGTACAGGCCTATCAGTCTGGCTTCTGTCTTCAGCAAGATCATAAGTAAAATTATTGTGGCAAGATTTAAATCTCACTTAAATCAACTCATCAAACCTAACCAAACTGCTTTTGTCAAAGGTAGAACCATCTCAAACAATGTATTTTCTGGCTCAAGAAATACTTCTGGATATTGACCATCCTTGAAAGGGGGAAACCTAATTTACAAATTGGACCTCAGAAAAGCTTATGACACTATTCACTGGTCTTTTAATTTAGACATCCTCAAAGCCAAAGGCTTCTCTCAAGATTTTTGTATTCTCATTTTCAGATGGTTGCATTTTAATTCACACTCTATTCTGCTCAATGGATCCTCTCATGGCTTCTTATCAGCAACTAGTGGGGTCTAGTAAGGAGACCCTCTATCTCCTTTTATTTTCATTTTAGCAATGGAATATTTCTCAAGAATATTAGAACATGCTTTAACTCAGAAATCTTATGCCAGATTCCATCATAGATGTATTATGGAGGTCGCCCACCTGATTTATGCAGATGACATCATTTTGTTCTCTAAAGCTAATAGAAATGTTGTTAAACTTATACAAAAATGTCTGCAATAGTTCCAAGACACCTCTGATATGATTGTCAATACTTCTAAATGCCAACTTCTTTTTAGTAAACATACTAAACCTGGAGCTAAACACTGGATTGGCAACTTTACTGGGTATCTACTACTACCTCCCCCTTCAATTACCTTGGGGTGCCACTCATCAAAGGAAGAACTAAAAGAATACAATTTGATGAAGTAATCACCAAAATCAACTACTGGACAAATTCCTTTCTTTCTAATGGTGGGTGAATTACTCTATTGAAAAGTATCCTCACATCCTTCCCTTCCTACTTTCTCCAAGTCACAAATATGAAAAAGTCTACCCAATTGTTAATTGAAAGAAATTTCAATAGATTTATCTGGGTAGGCCAAAGGCATCTATTACATTGGGCAAGCTCGTAGAAGGCTACTAAACCCATTATTATTGGGGGACTGAAATTTAAAGGTTTACAGCAACTCCAGTAGGTCAGCATGTGTAAACTGTGGCTGAACTTTAGAATGCTGAACTCACTATGGGCAAAATTCATGATGGGGAAATATTGTATGCACTCCCATTATAATTTGGTTGAAAGAAATCTGGGTGACTCATCTATATAGGATTAATTAATAAAAATCAGGCAACAGGTAGAAAACTTATTCCTTTATGACCTTAGGAAGGGGAGAGTACACTTATAGCTGGATCAATGGTGTCCACAAGATCTCCTTTCACCCAGACCAATAGACTTTGATCCAAACCCGTTGGTTGCTGACTACTAGGAGGGTGACTCTTGGTCAGTGGAGACACTCCTGTTAATGCTGGACCAAACTACCACTGCCTGCATTTTCTAAAATCCCCTTAAACGGAGAGCAGTAAGACATATTAGTTATTAATTCTAGCAAACTTCAAAGTCTATCCAATACCATCTATTCAAACTTATTCAGTTGGGAGGTTGTCCCTTAGGGAAAAGTTATTTGGAATAAATAAATCACCCCTTCTATGTCCTTCTTCATCTGGAGAACTTTTCATAAACTTCTTCCTGTGGTCGACCTACTTAAGCGTAAGGTACTGAGAGGACCTGCCAGATGCCATCTTTGCTTCATGGCTAAAGAATCAGTTCCTCATCTTTTCTTTCATTGCATGTTTGCTCAACAGGTCTGGTCTGAACTGGTTAAAGAATTGAAGGTAAAGCTATTGAATTTGGACTGAGATTCCATCTCTTCCTGTTAGCATACATGGAACTGAATCAATATGATCATCAAACCTTTGTTGGTGGATTGGTTAATTTGGATGGCTAGAAACAAATTCAAATTTGAAGACTATTCTCCCTCATTGCTTTTAACGGTGATACACTGTAAAAGTTTTATTGCAAAATTGATTAAACATAAGAAATTTCTAGAAAGTTGTTGCACTATTAGATTCTCTCCACACAAAACCTATAAAGTATAAAGCAAACATAGATGGGAGTCATAGTGTAGTAGAAGTTGGTTTTGGGGGGGGGGGGGTTTGTAGAGACTCTAATGGCACCTGTAAATTGTTTTTCACAGCCCTATGACAGTTCAGAATGCACCAGAAACTGAAACTACTGCACTATGTTGGGCACTTCATATTACTATCCAGATGAAATGGTTCTATTGGTTGAAACTGATTGTTCATTGCTCATCCAAATGGTGGAAGGAACCTTATCACCCCCCTGGCACATACTCCAATGGCTCAAAACTATTCAAGTTTATAAAAATCTTTACCACTTTCAGTTATGCTTCAACTATAGAGAAGACAACATACCAGCTAACTGGCTAGCAAGATTGGCTAGTCAAACATATGATACATTAGTCTCTTCTAGACCCCCCAGCTCTCTCATTTTTATTGAATGGAGACCTTTTACATGTTCCCTATATCAGATCTGTACTCTTTTCTAGTTATACAGTACAATTTTCTCTTTTCTTCAAATATATATATATATATATATATATATGCTAATTATCTAGCTATAGAAGGTTCTCATGCTGATCATACTAAGGTGTCAAAAACTCTCTCCCCCTCTCTACAGTAACTCAGGGGGATAAGCTTCAAATCCCTTATCTCAGAGTGCAAAGATGATTGCTGGACTTGTGGGTGTGGACATGAATTGTTATGCCCTGTTGCTGAGATTGTATTTCTTCTTGACATTGGGAATTCAGTTGTTTAGCTTGATAAGGAGTTGGTTTGTAAATATATATA
>NW_018252518.1:12068-15568 GCF_001263595.1 Phalaenopsis equestris
CTCATGTTTGACAACACAACGGCCTACGAAGTTGCCACCCAAAGGCGCAAAAAAAAAGAAAAAAAAATATATATATATATATATATATCTGTGTGTGTGTGTGTGTTTGTGTGTGCTTATAAGAAGATGGTGGCAGCTGGAGGAGCTCTACTAGGGTTTCTGGCAAGAAGATGACCCCCTAGTGTTGGCCAGTGGTGCAGGGTGTTGGAGTTGCAATGCTTTTTGGTCTTCTTTCCTTCTGGATGCTCTGTTGGAAGATTATTCTTGGTTTTGACCATTCCCGGGTACTTGAGAAATTTGAATTTTTCTTTTACTATTCCATTAGAGGCTATTTAGTACTGCCTTAAGGTGTTGGTATTTTATTATGGCTTTTCCCGTTGATGTGGAACCAATGCCCAGTGGACTAAGACCACTTATGCGAGAGTAGTTGGTAAAGCTCATGACACAGTAAAAGATCCTAAAAACTTAGTGATCCCTCGGTCTTTCCATGATGCAGCTGCTGGTAACAGGACTTGTCCTTGCATCCATCCTTTAGGTGTGAAGGATGGTGAGCCTACCTTTTTCTTCTCTGAACAGGATCTGCAATCCCTAAATTAACAGGTGTAGTTCACTCTGGTTGGTAAATTCTTCCAGGGACATCCAAAAATGGAGTTTTTTTAGGAAATATTTTGATTCTCTCAAGTTTATTGGGGCATGGAAAGTGGGGTTATTAGATGGGCAAGATCTTTTGATCCAATTTACTGTGGAAGAGGATTATGCTAGGATGTTTGCTAGGTAATCCATCAAATTTCATGAAACTCTATGAAAATCTTGAAATGGACTCCATGCTTTGATTCTAGCAAGGACCACTTGTGGTGCCTCCTTGGTTTAAACTGCCTGGACTTCCTCTTCAATTTTTTAATCTAAATGCTTTTTCAGCATTGGAAGAGATACGGGAACACCACTAAAGTTGGACACTCTCACTTACAATAAAGCCAAGCCTATAAGTGCTAGAATTCTCATTGAGAGGGATATCATCCTCTCATAGTTGAAAAGAATTTAAATTGGGTCTGAAAAGGATGGTTTTCGGCTAGAAGTGGTGTTGGAGCAAAAGCCTTATTATTTTCAACATTGCAATTTTTTTGGGCATACTTTGGATAGATGCTATAGGCCCCACCCCCCATCCAAAAGGAATTTTAATATTATTTGGAAGGAGACTCTCCAAGCTGTGAAAGATGTCAACCCTCCTACAGGTGAGATCCCCCCAACAAACACTTATGCACAAGACCCTCCCAGGGAACCTGTAGGGACTATTCCTACTTCATCCACTACCTCATCTTCAGACCTTGACTTGATGATGGTGAGGAAAAAGTTTAATGAGGTGATGATAGTCACCCCTTCACCTTCTATTGACCCACCTTCTAAGCCATTTGATGGATGTGTGGAAGTGGTCAGCCCTTCCACTACTCAAAACATTCTACCAATAGTTCTTATTGTTGACACTATTGAAAAAATGTAGAAGAACATGGAAGAGGATTGGCATATTCACACAGCAAAAAAGAAGAAAAAACAAGTCACTGAAGCTCGAAAAATCCAAAAGGGGCTCATCCCTCTGGTATGTGGAGGAGGCACAAATGTGAAGGTTGGTTCCCCCTCCAAACTTACTAGAGGAAGAACAAGATCCAGATCACAACCTTCCCTTCATCCTCCTCCACAAGATGATTAATTTTATATGTTGGAATATTAGGGGAATTGCTCATCCCCTTTCCCTCAAAAGAATCCTATATCTAAAAAAATTATAAGCTTTGACGTATTGCTATTTTTGAATCTATGGCTCATAAATATCCTCAAAGACTTATAAAAAAATTCACTAGTTTCTCTGATTATGCTAACAGTAGTAATAATATTTGGATGTTTTTTAGAAAATAAATCTCTTGGAATGTTTTGTTGGACCACCAACAATTTGTGCACTTCTCATTTCAGATTAATGGCCACTTGGCGTATGCTTCATTTATTTATGTTGGGTGCAAAAAAGAGGACAAAGGCAGTCTGATTGGACAAGATCCAGAACTCTGGTCATGCCTTCACAACATCAATGAACATATGCAGTCCCCTTGGATGGTGCGGGGCACTTCAAATGCATCGCCTGTTCTACTCAAAAATCTGGGGTCAGAGCCCCAAATCTCGCCAAAATGATACATTTTAGTGACAATATCCAATTGACAGGTTTGTTTGATCTGGGCTTCAGGGGACCAGCTTTCACTTGGAAGAGGGGGCATCTTTGGGAAAGACTGTACAAAATTTTGGTGAATGATTTTTGGTACTCTCAATTCCTGCTTACTTATGTAACTCATCTATACCTTGCTGGGTCGGACCATAGAACACTAGTGATCTCAATTACCTCCTCTAACAACTCTAGACAACACCCCCCTTCGATTCAGATACCTCAATATGTGGTTTACCCACCCTTCCATTTTGAGCACTTTCTACACTAATTGGTGCGGTGTAATACATCTTGAACCTCTGGTCAAACTTAGCATTTTGTAGATCAAGATTGGGAAATCCCTTAGGAAGTGGGGCTGGGACTCTGACAATGTTCTAACTACGGTCAATACTGTTGAAAAAGAAGTCGAGCAACTTGAGCTAGATGTACAGAATGGAATTACTGAGGATAAAACTTTATTAACTGCTTAAAACAACCTTCTCATAGCCATAGAGCACCAATAATAGTTCTTAAAACAGAAGGCTTCTATTAATATTTTCACCAATGGTGATAGAAACACTAAATTTTATCATGCCTATATCAAGTACAGAAGAAAGTGCAACACTATCCATTCTATCTAGTCTGTTGAGGGGATTTGGCTTAATTATAATTCTGTAATAGCAAGGGATGCAGTTTCCTATTATAAGCTACTACTAAATCAAGATTCATATTACGGGTTACCTATTGATAAAACATACTTCAGTGAAGAAATATCTTACACCAAAAAGCTTGTGTTAACTGATCCTCCAACTGAACAGGAGATCTATAAGGCCCTAAGCTCCATAGGCAGTTCCAAAACGATAGGGCCTGATGGTTTCACTGCATACTTCTGTAAAAAATCATGGTATATCATCAAAGAGGGTGTTATTGCTGCTATCAAGAGTTTCTTCCAAGGCCATAACCTCTTTTAGTACTTCAATGAGTCCTATTTTATACTCCTACCTAAGTCTTATATCTAGAAAAACTGGGATCACTTCAGACCTATTTGCATCGCTTCTATTATTAGTAAAATTATCAGCAAAATCATTGTGAAAAGATTGCAGCCCCACCTTGATAAACTGATTTGTCCCAATCAGACTGGCTTTGTTAAGGGGAGATCTATAACTAATAATGTTCTTCTTGCACAGGAGCTGGTTTTGGATCTGGATAAGCCTTGTAGGAGGGGAAATCTGATATATAAATTAGATATCAGAAAGGCATATGATACTATAAGTAGGGAATTCATATTGGAAATTCTTTCAACTAGAGGTTTTCCTGC
>NW_018252518.1:15599-17689 GCF_001263595.1 Phalaenopsis equestris
TCCTGCTGATTTCTGCACCCTCATACATAGATGGTTATTAAGCAATGTGCACTCTATTCTTATTAATGGATAAACCAAAGGATCTTTTACTGCCACAAGGGGACTGAAACAGAGTGATCCACTCTCACCTACTATTTTCATACTGGCCATAGACTACCTATCTAGAATACTCAACCTAAACCATCTCTCCGATAGTTACTCCTGTTATCACCATATATCAAAAATGGTCATTTCACATCTTATATATGCTGATGATATTATGGTGTTCTCTAGTGCCCAAAAGTCTACTGTCAAAAAAGTTTATAAAGATCTCCAAATGTTTCAGTCTCACTCAGAGATGCTATTCAATCCCGATAAATGTCAATTGATTTTCCACAAAAGAGTTTCCCCCAACTATAAGTAGTGGGTCCCGGGTCACACTAGGTTTTCTAGCTCTCAGCTCCTTATCAAATACCTTGGAGTCCTTCTCATTACAGGCAAATCTAAGCAGGTCTAGTTTTATGAGGACTTGAACAAAATTACCTCCAACCTTTCCTGTTGGACATAGTCCTCCCTATCCAAAGGAGGTAGAATTACTTTGCTAAAGAGTATTCTCACAACTTTCCCATATTATATCCTACAAATAAAAATCTAAAGAAAAGAACTCAAACACAACTGGAAAGGGCTTTTAATAGATTTTTGTGGTCTGGTCAAAGAGAGCAATTACATTGGCCTTCTTGTCAAAAGGTAGCAAAACCCACTCTAGCTAGAGGTATTGGGTTCAAAGGGCTTTAACATCACCTGCAAATAAATTTGTGTAACATTTTGATCAGATTCAGGGATCCATCTTCTTCGTGGGAAAAATTTATGCTGGGGAAGCATTGTAAGGATTAACACCCTTCCCTTACTGTCAGAAAATTGGGGGACTCCAGGATGTGGGTTAGCTTGCTCAAAATCAAACATATTGCTAAAAATTATTCCTCTAGGACTTAGGGAATGAGGAGGTGAGTTTTCGGCTGGAACACTGGTGCCCCAAAAAGTGTTTTACGCTTTGTTCCAATTAATCAAACCCATAACTCAAGGTGGTTGAATGTTGGGAGGGTAATCATTGGTCCCTCCTTACATTGTCTACTCTACTTCAGGAATCCTCAATTACTCAAATCTCTAAGCTACAGTTTGACAGGGGTAGACCTGATAAAGTCATCTAGTAGGTTTATACTAATCAAATTCTCACCAAATCCACCTACTCCAAAATCTTCTATTGGGATCAAGTGCCTCGGGGGAAAGCTATATGGAATAAATTCCTATTCCCATCAGTGTCTTTGTTCTGTTGGACTAAGGTGCCTTTCTAGATGTCATATGCGCTTGGTGGAGGAGGAATCCATTCCTCACCTCTTTCTTGAGTGCAATTTTTCTCAGGTTGTCTGGACTGAATTTTTTAAACACCAGGCTCTGTTGGAATCTAATTTTCACTGGGATCATTTACATTCTTATTGGCATAACTGGAATACAAAAAACTATGACTCCATTCCTTTCTTGGTTGTCTGGTTTCTTTGGATGTCCAAGAATCATGCCAAATTTGTGGGCAAACCCTCCTCGGTTTCCCAGGTGGTGAGAAATTGTGTTTCATTCCTTCAAAAGCTGATCCAACATAAGAGGCTTCGTAAAATCTGTACATCCAATCCCTTTGGGGAAATAGCTCATCTGTTAATTTGCAAAGTGTCTTGGAGGCCTCCTGAACCTTACACTGTCAAAGGAACACTGATGGGATTAATAGGTCACACCTGTGGATTGAAGTGGACTCCACTGTGTTGCTTTACTTTCTAGAGTCTGAGGACTAGTCCCCTTGGAATCATTCACACTTGCTTTAGAAGATTATAATGTTATGCTAAAACCTCAATGCTCATTTCACTTTAAACTATAAACAAAGAAACAAAACCTGCTAACTGGCTTGCTAGATATTGTCTATGCTCTAGTTCTATTTCTGTTTCCTCTTCAACCCCTCCTCCTCTCTTTTTTTTTTGCTTTCTAGGGACCTTCTTGATGCTCCCCATTTCAAAATTGTGAGTTGATCATTGTTAATAAAAGGCCCTTTTAATCATTATATATAT
>NW_018252518.1:17728-18875 GCF_001263595.1 Phalaenopsis equestris
ACATACATACATACATACATACATACATATATTTGGAAAAAGGTGCAACTCATGGCTCCCTACATGTTAAATAAGAAGAGAGCAAAACCAATAAAAGAGGGGAAGGTGGGGCCCCATCTAACAAAAGAATCAAACCAACAATAAGGGCCTATGGGTTTCCCTTCCACATTATAATTCCACACAAATAAAAGGAAATATAAAAGGTAAGGAATCCCTAATAGGTAGACCATCACAAGGACCAAACAACAGGTAGCATCTAAACAGAGCCTGGGAGGAGGGATGAGCATTTAACTCCTGGAAGTGTTGGGGGCAACTATTTTGCAATTAGCGACATCAAGAAGATCCCCATAAAGTAGAAAAGAGAGTTGGGGAGGGGGGGGGGGGGGGGGGGGAGCAGAAACTAAAACTAAGTTAGAAAAAATTCCAAATCTAGCATGCCAATTTGCACGTTTATTTCCTTCCCTATATTTGAAAGTAAAATGAACATTGAGTCGAGGCTAAGTAATCTGATCTTCTGAATCCATTGAGTTTATGTATGTATGTATATATATATATATATATATAAGGAGCATAGCTCCAATTCATTAAAATAAGCAGAAAAATACATGGAGAAAGAAAAAGAAAGAAAGGAAGGTGACAGGAGAGGGACTTTATAAAAGAAAGCACCTCTCAAACCTACTACACATAATTTCTGAAATAAGGGAGAGGCAACAGGTCACTGGATAAGAGAAAGTCCAGTGGGGGGATTCTTCTACTCACTAGAGGTTCTTTAGTAAAAAGACCCCTTCTAGCCAGCCAGTTGGATGGTCTATTTCCTTCTCTGTGAATATGAGAGAACTTTATAGAGCAAAATTTAAGCAATTGATGAATACCAGACATCCAGCAGATTAAGTTCCATGGGGTTTCTGAAATCCAATGGAAGATGTTAATAAGTTGCAAGGAGTCAGATTCAACCCATAACTGATCAAGCAAGCAAGATTTGGCTAAGTTGATGGCCCAAAAAACTGCTTGACATTCTGCCTCAAGTGAGTCAACAGCCTTGATTGGAGATTGGAAGTATAAGATGCATTTCCCCTCATGGTTCCTGAAAACCCCACCAATGCCTGCAGACTGGGATTTATGACTGCCATCAATGTTAATTTTGGTC
>NW_018252518.1:19629-21519 GCF_001263595.1 Phalaenopsis equestris
GAATTATCCCACCAGATGTTAACCAAGCCCTCACCAAGTTCCCAGACAAACAACTGTTCATCTAACTTTCTAACTTTTAACATCCTTTTCCAGATTGGAGAATCCCCCACACCCACTGAGAGTTGGCTATAAGGATGGCTGGAATTCAGCCCCCACAGGAATTGGAGAATCCCCCACAGGAATTTAGCCCATAAGGATGACTGAGATCTAAATCTGAGATAGAGCTTGCAGAAATTGGTGTGCATAATTTGGGAGAAAGACTTGAATCTTAATCCACCCTCCTCAGCAGGTTTACACACCTTAGCCCAAGAGGTCCAGTGTTTTTGCTTCCTATGACCAGCCCATAGGAATCTATTAAAGATACCTTCTAATAGTTTCTGAGAGGATTTTTTAAGAATGTTCATTTGTAGTAAGTAGGATGGTAAGGCAGAAAGAACACTTTTGAGAAGTGAAATTCTACCCCCATTGGTAAAAAGGAATTCTCCCAAGCATGCAATTTACTTTGTACCTTGTCAATTATGTGATCAAATTGAATATTCTTAGTTCTTCCTTTGATAAGAACAGCCCCCAGATATTTCATAGGAAGGTGACTGTTTTTGAAACCAGTGAAATCAGTAACCCAGGATTTAAACTCATTAATGCACTGCTTACTGTAGATGGAGAGGCACTTCTGTTTATTGAATTTCATTCTAGAATCATCCTGAAAGGTCTCCAGATTTTGCAATAATAATTTGACAACACATTTGGAAGCTTTTTTGAAGATTATGATGTCATCAGCAAAGGCCAGATGATTGATTAATAAGGAAGATTTGTGACTATAAAGAGAATGGGGTTTCCTGGATGCCAACTCATTCAAAATTCTTGATAAGTAGTCAAAAGCTAAAATAAAGATGGTAGGGGAAAGAGGGTCACCTTGTTTTACGCCTCTAGAAGCACTGAAAAACCCATGAGTGGATCCATTGATGATTATTGAATGGAAATTATTTGACAAACATCTGCTGATAAGAGAGACAAAGGAGGATGAGAAACCTCTAGCAATCAAAACCTGTTCAATGAAACTCCAGCTTATAGTATCATAAGCTTTTTTGATATCTAATTTGAAAATTAGATTGCCTCCTCTAGTGATTCTGTCCAAGTCCAGCACCAATTCTTGGGCCAAGAGCACTTTATCCACAATGCTTCTATCCCTGATGAAGGCTGACTGATTCCTGCTGATGAGCTTGTTTAGGTGGGGCTGTAATCTTTGGACCAAGACTTTACTGATTATCTTTGAGGTGACAGAAGTGAGACTAATGGGTCTGTAATCCTCCCATTTGCAAGGAGTTTTGTCTTTAGGTACTAAAGTAATGGTTGATGAGGAGAAATATTTGGGCAGGTCAGCCCCCCAGAAAAAGCTTTGGACAGTGGCAATAACCTCACCCTTCACAACATGCCAAGCCTTTTTGTAGAAGTCAGCGGAGAAACCATCAGAGCCAGCCACCTTTGTGTTGTCTATGGATTTAAGAGCTTCCCAAATTTCCTTTTCATCAGGGATGTTAGTAAGGGATAGACTATTGGTAAATTCCCTTTCTTTGTCAAACAGTGTTGCATTGATGGTAGAGTTAACTGTTGAGTTATTCCTGAACAATTTTTGGAAAAAATGTACAGCATCATTAGCAATTCCCTCAACATTGGTAATCCAGTGCCCCTCCTGAGAAAGGATTTTATGAATTGTATTGCTTTTCCTCCTATAGTTAATGCAAGCATGGTAGTATTTAGAGTTTCTGTCCCCCTCACAGAACCTGGTTTTGTTAGCCTTTTGAGCATAGAGAGCCTCTTGCATGTTGATAAGTTCCAATAAGTTTTCATTAGCTAGCTGGAAATCCATATCAGACCCCAAATCAGAAACCA
>NW_018252518.1:22345-22812 GCF_001263595.1 Phalaenopsis equestris
ATTCTTTAATTCCAGAGGCATTTTCTTCTTCTTAGTTTTTTGGACTTGCCATCCAGCTTCATGGTTCCTGGTTAACTGCAGAATCAATGGGTCCTCCTTTGGTATCTCAATAACTGTTATCTCTTGATCAGCAGGAAGTGTGGAGAGATCAGTACAAAGAGTTTGTTCAGTTTGGGTAGATTGTGGCATGGGGTGGAGGTGCTCAGTGGGTGATTCTTGATCAGATTGGGGATTGGGAACCACACTCTCTTGTACCAAAACTTGAGGCAGCTCTTGTGCAAAAGTCCCAGGCATTTCAGGCATTTTAACAGCACAAGTATTAGCAGTAGGTACCTCCTAGTTCTGAGGAGCAATCTCCTCTAAAAGTTGCTTGAGGGTCTTCCTTCTGAGTGCAGGGTGGAGCCTGAAACACTTCTCATCAGAGTGGCCAAAAATATTGCAATGATGGCAATAGTAAGGCCTTTGTT
>NW_018252518.1:23935-27490 GCF_001263595.1 Phalaenopsis equestris
AACATTCAGTCTGCTGGTCTTTTTGATTTGGGGTTTATAGGCCCTAAATTCACTTGGAGAAGGGGGAAGATTTGGGAGAGGCTTGATAGAGTTTTGGTAAATGACATTTGGTTTAGAGAGTTCCTACATACTTCTATCCAGCACTTGGCTATGAGTGGGTCTGATCATAGACCCTTACTTATCCAAATATCTTCATCCTCTTCTAAAACTAAAGCCAAATTCAGATATCTTAACATGTGGTCAATGCATGGGGATTTTATTAATCAAGTATCAAAGGCCTGGACTGATGTCCATCATCACATACCAAGTATCAAGCTTAGGATTTTACATAAAAAAAGTCAGCAAACATCTCATAAATTGGAATTGGGAGGTGGTGGGGAACATTGATAAGAAAGTCCTTGAAGCTAAACAAAATGTTTTGCATTTAGAACAGCTCTTATCTTCTGACATGGGGTCTGAAATGGACCTTCAATTAGCCAATGAAAACCTTTTGGATCTGATCAACATGCAAGAGGCTCTCTATGCTCAAAAGGCAAATAAAACCAGGTTTTCTTAGGGTGACAGAAACTCTAAATATTATCAGGTTTGCATTAATTATAGGAGGAAAAACAACACAATTCACAAAGTCCTTTCTCATGAGGGTCATTGGATTTCCAATGCTGAGGGTATTGCTAATGATGTTGTACATTACTTCCCAAAAACTTTCAGTCAAGATTCATCTTCTCACTCAGCAATTAATGATACACTGTTTGAAAAGGAAAGGGAATTCACTAAAAGTCTATCTCTTACTAACATTCCTGGTGAAAAAGAAATATGGGAAGCTCTAAAACTCCATTGACAGCACAAAGGTTGCTGGTCCTGATGGTTTCACTGCTAATTTCTACAAAAAGGCCTGGCTTATTGTGATGGGTGAGGTTATTGCCACTGTCCAAAGTTTCTTCTGGGGGGCTGAGCTCCCTAAATACTTTTCCTCTTCTACCATTACACTGGTTCCCAAGGATAAAACTCCTTGAAAATGGGAAGATTGTTGACCCATTAGTCTCACTTCTATCATTTCCAAGATAATCAGTAAAGTCTTAGTCCTAAGACTTCAACCTCACCTAAACAAGCTCATTTGCAGGAATCAATCTGCTTTCATCAGGGATAAAAGCATTGTTGATAATGTACTTTTGGCTCAAGAATTGGTACTAGAATTGGAAAGAATCACTAGAGGAGGCAACTTAATTTTCAAATTGGATATCAAAAAGGCTTAGGATACTATTAGCTGGAAGTTCATTGAACAGGTTCTGATTGCTAGAGGTTTCTCACCCTCCTTTGTCTCTCTAATCAACAGATGGTTGTCCAATAATTTCCATTCTATCTTCATCAGTGGTTCTTCTCATGGGTTTTTTAGTGCTTCTAGAGGTATAAAACAAGATGAACCCCTTTCCCCTACTATTTTTATCTTAGCTTTTGACTACTCATCCAGAAGTTTGAATGAGTTGGCATCCAGGAAACCCCATTCTCTTTATATCCATAGATCTTCCATCTTAATTAATCATTTGGCCTTTACTGATGACATTATTATCCCTTAACTAATCACTTGGCCTTTCCTGATGACATCATTATCTTTTCAAAAGCTTCCAAAGCTACTGTTAAATTATTCATGCAGAATCTGGAGACCTTTTAGGAGGTTTCTGGAATGAAATTAAATAAAAAGAAGTGCATCTCCATTTGCAGTAAGCAATGCAAAAATTACTTAAAGTCCTAGGTTACTGATTTCAATGGGTTCAAAAATAGCCACCTTCCTATGAAATATATGGGGGCATTTCTTATCAAAGGAAGAGCAAAAAACATTCAATTTGATGACATAATTGACAAGGTCCAAAGCAAATTGCAAGCATGGGAGAATTCCTTTTTATCCAATGGGGGTAGGATCACACTCCTCAAAAGTGTTCTATCTGCTATTCCGTCCTATCTACTGCAAATGAACATTCTGAAAAAGACTTCTCAAAGATAGTTAGAAGGGATCTTCAATAGATTCCTATGGGCTTGCCATAGGAAGCAAAAACACTGGACTTCTTAGGCTAAGGTGTGTAAACTCTTTGAGGAGGGTGGGTTAGGCTTTACATATTTCTCCCAAATTATGCGCACTAATTTCTGTAGACTCTGGTTCAAATTTAGATCTCAGTCCTCCCTTTGGGCTGAATTCCTTTGGGGCAAATATTACAAGCATCAACACCCCACCCAACTCTCTGTGGGTTTAGGAGATTCCCTCATTTAGAAAAGGATGTTAAAGATTAGGAAGGATGCTAAAAAATTGTATGTCTGGGAGATTGGTGAGGGTTTGGTAAACATCTGGTGGGATAATTGGTTTTTGAAAGGCTACCTTCTTCAGGATCAGAATGCCCCAGATGCTCCATTCCTTGTGAAGGACATCTGGGTTCATGGCAAGTGGAATCTTACTCCAATTCTTCCTTTCTGCAGCCCTTCTCAACTATCTAATATTCAAAAACTGTTTGTAAAACCTAGAGTTAATGACAGAATAACTATAAAAAAGAACTCAATCCCTTCTCAGCCTCCCCAAATGGTGGTACATTGGGGACATACAGTCTGGAATAAATTCCTCACCCCATCCATATCTTTTTTCATATGGAGACTCTTCTTAAAATTGATTCCCACTGATGATATTTTGAAATTGAAGGGTCTGAGGGGTCCTTCCAGATACAATTTCTGCCAGTCCCAAGAGGAAACTATTACCCATCTTTTCTTTGCTTGCCCTTGGGTACAGGAAGTTTGGTCTTTTGTGAATGGTATACTCAAATCCCCAACAATGAATATAACATGGAAGGTTTTTTATAATTGCTTGTCTGATTGGAGGGGATTCAATCTTCAGGACATCCCCAACATTGTGGCTTGGTTTGTTTGGATGGCAAGAAACCAGGTAAAGCATGACAACTCCCATCTAGATCCTACGAGGGTGGGTCTCAATTGTATTGCTTTTATACAAAAACTGATTAAATTTAAAAAGTTTGAGGCTGTGTTAGAGATGGGCCTTTCTATCAAGCCACACACTACCAAAATATTGGCAATTTGTTGGAAAGCTTGGATGGACCAAAATAAACACTGATGGTAGCCACAAATCTCAGTCTGCTGGTATTGGTGGTGTATTCAAGAATCATGAGGCGAGATGTATCTTATTTTTTCAATCTCCTATTAAAGCTTTAGACTCCCTTGAAGCAGAATGTCAAGCTGTATTTTCGGGCATCACTTTAGCCAGATCTTGCCATTTTGACCAGCTATGGGTAGAATTTGACTCTTTGCAACTTATTAACATTATCCATGGTTCTTGTGATACCCCATGGATCTTAATCAGTTGAATCTCTGGTATTCATCAATTGCTGAAGTTTTGTTCTATCAAGTTATCCCATATCCACAGAGAAGGAAATAGACCCTCCAATTGGCTGGCTAGAAGGGGTCTCTCTACTGAAGAACCCTTAGTGAGCAGAAGGATTCCTCCCCCACTGGACTTTCTTTTATCCAGTGATCTGTTGCCTCTCCCTTATATCAGATAAC
>NW_018252518.1:27647-33430 GCF_001263595.1 Phalaenopsis equestris
TATATATATACAATCATGGGGACAGCTAAGTTTTTTGCTCTGTTAGGGTTTCCGCGAGCAAGGAGCTCCTCAGTTACTCGCCTTTAGCTGGTGATTCTTTCTTTCATCTCTGTTTTCTATAGATTTCCGTAGTGGTTTCCAGGGAGGTTCCCTGGAAGCTTGGTTTCTCCCCTTTCCTTCTTCTTGGGCTTCTAAGTTTTCAAATTTTGTTGTGTTTTACTATTCCATTGCAGCATTCCCCTTCTTTTAGAGCTGTGTAGTTTTACTTAGCACAACTCTTCTTCCCTCCTTTTCTTAATGGCACACCCCATTCCTATAGATTTATATGGAGACATCCAATGGTCTAAAGCCACCCTTGTTGATATTGTTGGAAAGAGCTCTGGTTTTTAAAAATCAGTGGAGCATATGGTGTTCCCTCAATCTTTCCATGAGGGAGAAGGCCGAAGTGATTTTCCTTTTATTAAGTAGCTTGGAAAGAAAGTTGGGAAACCAGTTGATTTCTCCTCTGACTCTGAAATTTTCTCTCTATCAGCTCCCTTCAAATTTACTATAATAAGAAAATTTCAATTTGGACATCCTCAAATGGAATTTGTTCGTAAATACTTTGAAGATATCAAGCTGCTAAGTGATTGGAAGGTGTGCCTAGTGGATGGTGGACACATGTCTATTCATTTATCTCGAGAAGAGGATAATGCCAGTGTTGACCTCACTTTTGGTTGAGGTTTAATTTTTCCTCTTTACTACCCTAAGGTCTAGCCATAGGACTTTCCTATTGACTATTCTTAGAAAACTAGACAAGGAGCCCTCACCATTAGAAATTCTAAACTCTTCTCTACTCAACTTGAAATTCCACATATTGGTCCTAACCTCTAGCACTTAGTAGATGGGGTCATTATAGGGAACTCAAGATGAGTCACCCATTAGGACTGCTGGACCTTAGGGTTGACCCTGGGTGTTGGTTTAGGGGTAAGGCACTCACTTGCAATCACTTACACTCACAATCACTCACTACCCCAAACTTTCAACTCTATCCCTTCATGAAAAATCTTCACAACGTCTCCCTTGATTATGTAAACTATTCAATTTGGACTTAGCCCAAGGCTAGCTCAACCTAGACCCATGTCTAACCCAACATGCACAAATTGGCCAAATTTCAAAAATCCCTCAAATTGACCTTCTAATTGAACTCAAAATTGCTTCAACCCTTCACCAAAAATCTTCATAACAATCATCTATATAGTGTTGGTCAATCAATTGGGTCAATTAACATGACTAACCTAGCCCAAACTCAAGCTTTGATCACTTCTACCCACATTGAACCCATGCGTTAAAGATGGTCTAACTACCCCAAAGTCATTAATTTAACTCCACCTCAACCGTTGGTTAGACCCTAAGACTGAGCCAAAGCCCATCAAAACCAAGCTAGATGAGCCATGGACCAAAAGTCCCCCAAATTAAGGGATCTTATTTCCAAATATACACATGCTTAAGATAACCTTACCAAAACTAAACCCTATTACATTAAATTGCTTTGACAGATTCTCTTGGATGCTCTGAGCACCTAGCCACCTCCCCCTACCATGGCCGGCCGACCTAGTCACCAAAGAAGCTCAAAATTGAGAGCCACCCCAATGGAACTAATGGAACTTCACCCAAATCAAACAACCTAGAGGCTAGCTCAGCAAAATTAAATTATAGAGCTCCTCTACCCTCCACTTAAGCAGCACAATGCACCCCATAATTGGCCATGACAGCCACCCCTTAGCCATTTTTATAAAAAGCACCTCCTACGACCATGGGAGGTAGTGCTGAAAATTTCTTAGAGAGACCTCCCGAAACTGACCACAAAGCTTCCCTAAAATCCTCTCAGTGCCTTCCAACTATTTTCCCTCACCAATTTCCATTACTAGAGTTTAATTTTGAGCTTAAAATCTTGCCGGAAATCAGGACAGAGCCCAATACACTTCCACAGTCCACCAAACTCAAATTAACATCACCTACACCTTCACAACAATGAAAGAAGCTTAAGCCGCATCAAATTCCCCTCTGACAGAGCCTCTACCATAGCTCTAGACCAACACCCAAATCTGACCGTGATCGAAATCATACCTAGGCCTTACACCAAGACCAAAAACTCAATCCCTAGCTTCCTTGGATCACAACAAACATGCCAAGACTCTATAATCGAAGCTTCACTTCTCAGAGCAAAGGTATAAAATCTCTCTCGCTTTTGAGCCTCTTTTAATTCTCAATTTTTTTAGAGTTAATTTGATGGACAAGCATTTAAAAAAAAATTCACTTAATTTGGTTGAGAAATGAGAGAGATCTTAAGGCTAGAAGATGGACGGTTCTCGGGCTAGACTATCGGGGATGATGACGGAGCGTCGTCCGATCACGCGTGTAATGGATTTATGAATGAGATGAAGCCGGACAACGCTTCCTTACATGAATTGCGGGTCGAGTAAGCAGCTATGTGGATGGCGAAATCCAACCAGAGTGTGTCGCATGGAGTTCGAAGCTGCCTAGGATCTACATGGTGCCACGCTATTTAAATAGATAAATAGGGATTTTTCCTATTTATTTAAACACCCCTAAGTTCAAAAATTCATATCTTGGTGTAAAAAAATCACAAAAAAACATAAAAATACCCTCTTGCTCAGTGAACAAAGGTGAACAATGAGGAATTGATTTGGAGTCCATTTGATGCATATTTTATTTTTAGTTAATTAAATACTAATTTGGATGTTTTGATTCTCCATGCATGTAATAATCACACTATGGGTTGAAATTTTAGCATGTTGTTGCCTCTGTCTTAGGGAATATTCCCTGATTTTTTCAAAGTCAGAGGAGGTCCCTAGATAGAGAATCATATTTTTCAAGTCTATGTGCATTATTTGCATAAAATAATCATGGAAATTAGCATGTTGCCTAAAAAAATTCAAGAAAATTTTGGAAGGTTTATGATGACCAGAAAGCCTTTAGGAAAATTTCTCATGAGCTAAGTCATTCAAAATACATTTAATCTTCACAAACCCTAAATACTAAGATAATTAATTTTTAAAAATACAAACAACAAAATGACTTGATTTTTGATCTTCACTATTATTTAGGATCAAGAGAACTCACCATAAAAATTCCAAAATATTTTGAGTTTATTTGGTAACTTATGTTAATTTTTAAAGATAAACAACATTTTTTGCACTTAAAATGATTTTTAAAAATCAGAATATAACTTGAAAAATTATAAAAATTTATTTTTTGAGTTCTCTGTGATTGCGGGTATTGTCTAAAAATAAAATGAAGTTTAAAATAAAAACTTGAATTTTAACCTATTTTAAATATTTAAATAATTAAAAATCGAGAAAAATCACAAAAGTAATAAAATTCATGTAAATATTCTAAATTGCTTCCTAAGCACTTAGAAATAATTAGAATATTTCTCCTAATTTTCTGAATTAAGAAATTGAATTTCAAAGCTTAAAAATAAATTTTAAAGGCTAAAATGGGTTTTCACTAAGAATAATTCCTAAGAATAAAATAAAACTCAAAAAAATATAAAATTTCTACTTTGAGTTCTCTGACCTCGCTAAGTTCTCTAACCTCAGGAAGATATTTCAAAAATATAAAACTTAATTTTCTTCATTTAACATATTTTATATTTAATAAATACCCTTGAAATTAAAATAATTCTTAGAATTCAAATAAAATTTTAAAAATCATGAAATTTGGCCCAAAGGCTTCTCTGGTCTAGGTATACCTCCAGTAAAAATTTCAAGGGGCCTACCTCTAGTAAAAACTTGAAGAAATTTGGATTTAACTCGGTAAAGTTAGAAATTTTCTTTGAAAAATCTTATTTTTTAATGAAAATAATTATATAAATTAAATTAAAATTTCAAAAATCCCAATTTCTCCTCTGATTTCTTAATTGACCCATAAATGATGTAGGATAAAAACTTTAAAGTCATTTGGATTAAATTTGATGAATTATGAAGTGTTAGTCTTAAGGGCAAATGTGTAATTTTGAAAATTGTGTGGAAATTTAGACTTGATTAACCTTTAGGCTTAATTCAAGGAGGAAAATGGGCAACCTATGATCTTAATCAATTTTTTTTTGGATATTTGAAACACAAGGGGTTAATTGGTAGAAACCAACCTCACTTTCTTAATTGAAAAGATAAGTTAATAAATTTCTAAATTATTAAAGTTTATTAAAATAAATGAGCCTAGGACTTAGGGGTATGACTTTTAAAGTCGATAATTAATCAATTTACTACCCCTATTTTGATTTTCAAATAAAATTTAAATAATGAATCATGATCACCTAAAGCTTAACATTTTCAAAACTAACTAAGACACTCACTTAGGTCTTAAGGGCTTAGTAGTGACTTAGGCTAAATCAAGTTTCATTTAAATGAGAATTAGAAAAGTAAATATCAATTAAAACTAAGACTTCTTTCAAACACTATAAGCCCAATTAGGACCAAAATTTGGTTAGGTGTTCCAATAACACTAACATGCCTCTTTAAAGGTCTTCACCCCATTAATTTTTAAAATTAAATTACGGATGATAATTACCTTACTCTTAGAGATAATTGAAACATCAATGCTCACAGAGCACTAAGGGTATTTACAGGATGAATTATTAAGCAACATAATAAGTTTAGAAGAACTTGGGATTTTCTACCAGGCAGCAAGAGAGTCGCACGGACCTGCTCCTTTCTCTAGATATGTTGGATACCTGGGAGATCTACTTTGCTTGACAATATCATCCTTAATTAAACTCCTAAGGACCCACCAAGATATGACCTAGGGTTAGATAGGTCATCAAAATTTTACTTCCCTGTTTCATATAAACTGCCTTAACATGGCTTTTGAGTTTCAGGTGATGGAACGAGAAGACTCGCCAGGTACGTTTTTACAGTTTTTAGCATTGTCTTTCTTGTACTTTCATACTGTACTTTTATATTTACAAATTTGCATGCTAAACAATGATGTTACTCTGTATGAAAATTAAAACTATTAGGATAGCCACAAAACAAAAACAGAACTAAAACTAAAACATAAATCAACAAAGATAAAATTCACTGCCACAACATTGAAAATATAAAACAACTCAAAATTTAATCACAAACATCACACATAACTACAACTTCAACTAAATTAAGACATCTCTATCAGATGATCAGGAATTCCTCGGAGGAGATAACCTACGGTTGCTAACGAGGCTTCCTACGGTCTAAATGAAATTATGGAACTCATTAAGTTGAGTTTAGTAAGTTCATTTGGACTAAGTGAATCCAATAGAAAATAATGGTGCCGGAACGAGGGAACCGTAGGATCATAACCGGTGTCGCTCTAATCAACTTTAATATGCCCCCATAAAATTTAAAGAACTTTAACCATAGGGCCACTTGGTTTGATATCGTAACTTGATACATTAGAAAACTCAAACTCGTCACAACAAGGAGCTTGGAGCTAGTATGGTGGGCAGCACGACCATCTTCAACAGCAAAACATGTCTTCCCCAACTAAACCAATATTTCTTCCTTAGACTTAAACAACAAAGCCACAGGACTTCGAGGTTGCTTTCTTATGCAACTTAAATCCTCATCTTATATTTAGGCCTTTGTATAGCTCTGCTATACAACATAAGCGCTGACTCGTCTTAGGATTCCGAGGTTATCATTTGTCACGACCTAAATCCTCACATCTTTCAAGCTATTTGTGTGATCATTTCACATAAATGTAAGCCCTAAATAATAAAATTGGCAGGATGAAACACC
>NW_018252518.1:33533-36828 GCF_001263595.1 Phalaenopsis equestris
GATCTCATTGAAGAGTCCTACCCTTTGAAACTCCTTGAAGATAATATTTCTTGATTTTTATCGAGAGTCTTCTTAGGTGACTTTGGTCATTTAAGATGTAATTAACTATAGGGGCTTGCCCTTATAGAAAGCATGTCCGAACCCAGCTTAATATAAAACCTATTTAATTCTTTATATTAATTAGGGGAACTTGTTGGCAAATATAAGGGTTTCGCAGACCAAACGAATGTCATATGTTCCTTAGTTTATTTGATCAAGCCTCCCTCCTCAAGTCTTATGTTTATCCTTCGGGATAGATATAAGATTTGAGATACATTGTTCTTTCATTTAAACTAAGAAAAAATATGGTGTCAGTTTGATTTCATATTTTTCTAAAACTAAATATATATGTAAATTAAAACGTCCTTCCAAAGCGGGCGACGGGATTTCGATTTCGATGACCGACAGATTCTTACGGGCAACTCTCCAACCAAAAATAGCACCGACAGCTTCTGGCGACTCCCTGGGGACAAGCTTTTCTCTCAATACAAATCAAGAAATATTATCTTCACACATCGGTAATGTGTCCATGTCTCTCTTGGACCAAATTACCCTTCTTCCGTTGGCATACTTTACCCATTTTTGTCTTGGAAAAGTACGGTTAACTCCTTAGACTTCAAGACTAGCTGTTCAACCATCATTGAATATAGGGGTTTAGGAGGCCATTAAAGACTCTTTAAATTTTCATGCGGGGTCGGACCCCCAATAGGTGTGTCGGTGGACTAGTTCCACCTGGGCATTTTTTGTCATGAAATGGGTCCTTCACTGGGTCCTAAAATACTTCTTATCTCCCTTACAAATTTAATTTGCTACTTTGCAAATTAAACCAAATCGTGTTGTGCTGCGCACACTTTGAAATTTTCTTACATTAATTAAATTTTAAACTTCTTGATTTTTTTTTCTTAAACAAGATTTTAAAATACCCATAAATTAAGACCCGCCAGGTCTACAGATCAACCTCTACTTTCACTGCTTGCACTAAAACTTATGAGGTTTTTAGCCGTATAGCTAACCTCAAAACTTTCTGTTTTCAATCCTGCTGCAATGGCTTACCCAACGCTGACATTTTCCTGCAACTTGCCAACGAGCCACGAAGCCCATAATCTTGCTCCTACCAACAAATTTGGAGCCAGATTTCAAGTTCTCGAGGTCATCCTCGGGAAAACCCCGTTTGTAGTAATGAAGATAGATGCACCGAAATCACAAGAACCATCTGCAGAATTCAACCTGAACTGCCTTCAAGACTTCCCTGCCTGCAAGAAGTTTAAAGCTAATGCCGCCACGAAACCCGCCAAACCTGCTAGCCCCGCTGCTGTTAAGGGGAAAAAAGTAATGATTATTGAGGATCTGACTGAGGGATTAACTGTCCCACCAACCGTGTTTGAAATTGGATCAAGTTCGAGGACTGTACCGCTAACCTGAACTCAAAAGAGGAACCGCAACAGAAGTGTTTGGAGGGCCATCAAAGCCCAGTCTCCCAAGGAGGCACCCGTTGAGGAGGAGCCTCATCAAGTTGAAGAAGTGCTACCGAAAATTTATCCACTCCTACGAGGGAGTAGATTCCATCCTCTGACAGATACCGATGGATACGAGAGTATCAGGAAAATTGCCGCCGCATTACCACCACTTCATGGACATGGTGAGGAAGAAAAGAATTTCACTCTTATCTCAAAATTTAGTGCAATTTTCAAAAGGCTAGCTACCAAAGAAGGATGTTCAGTTAATGAGTTACTTAAACGAGTGGGAAATGCAATTTCCTCTCGCATAAAGAAGGAAATTTTGATGGACGTCAAGACCGTTAGAAAGTTCCACAAGACAATTGGAGTGCTCCCTTACTCGTATCCCTGTTTAGTTCCGTTTAGGGAATAGAGTTGATACCATGGTGATTACTATTGATTATACTGCCACGAGGACCACAGGCCGTCGACCGGTTAAGTCGAGACCGAGTCCAAAAATCTTACCCGTCACCCATTATGGAGACATTTCTACAATCTCAAAGGCAAAGGCAAGACGATTACCTGGTGTTGTAGCCAATCTACACCACGAGGAGCATACTTTCCCACTACATACTGATGTTTCAACTAAGACACTCAGTCTTGAGACATCATCGTCAAAAAAGAAAAAGGTATGGGTACCCAAGGTCGCTGCAACAATACAGTCCCGTGAACCCGCGGGACAGGAAATGAAACCAAGATCTGAAATATCAGACATCGTCGCAACAATAGCCAACGAGATGGAGGAACAAGTAGAGGATGTCCATCAGGGTCCTTCAAATCTTAAATCAATCAAGGAATTAATAATTGAAGAGAAAGTTGAGAAACCCAGGATTGAGATTTTCGAGTTTGCTCAAGAACACGGAGTTTCCGTCGATAAAGACGATGAAAATTTTGATTACAATGATTACTTGGAAGAAGATTTCATGGATGTCCATGTAATTGAGCCGCCACATCTATGCGCGAGGCTCAACCTCACACCGAAGAGAACGCCATATATGAGCTGCGTAGGGTTGTCCTGCTAAGGGATGAGCAAGTCAGTCTACTGAAGAAAAGAATAGAAGAAATGACCATAGCCATGACCGCTATGGCCACTATTTAGGGGTAATCACGAGCGCCGCAATTAGCTTCTCTAGAGATTAATCAGCCAGAAGTCATACACATCACAGATGAAAGAAGAGAGGTTGCTTTAGCGAATAGAGACAAGCAACATAGAAAGGATTCTCCATCAGGTGCTATACCAGAAAAGGAATTCAAGCAAATGGTTGAACAAGCATGGGACACCTTAACCCAATCTAAGGGTGGTGTTGGTTCTAAAGGATAAACCTTACTCAGAGGAATTTGATGTCGTGCCTTTCCCCAAGCGTTTTATGGCCCCAAACTTCAAGATATTTGATGAGACTGGAAATCCCAGACAACATATATCACATTTCCAATCTAGCTGTGGTAACACGAGAAATAATGAAGCTCTACTCTTCCAGCAGTTTGTCAGCAGCCTGTCAGGAATTATTTTTGACTGGTACGCTGACTTGCCTAACAAGTAAGTTAAAACATTTTTCGAGTTGGAACAACTATTTGTGAAAAGATTTGTCGGGGCACAACACCATGTGTATATTGGAAAGCTAATGATGGAAAAACAAAATCCTAGTGAAACTTTGGTGGATTATATTTTGAGGTGGGGAAATTTTAGCATGAAATGAGAACCTCAGCTACAGGAACATTATGCGATTGAAATTCTACTCAAAAGCATTCATGGGCCAGTA
>NW_018252518.1:36901-39147 GCF_001263595.1 Phalaenopsis equestris
ACATGGAGCCACACGAAAAGGCTAAGGTGACCAGAGTGTTTGAAAAGAAATCAGGAGTAGTGGCGACAATCGATAAAGGAAAGCAACCGATAAAGATATATGCAGAAGAGCCTCACAAGTCTTCATCATAGTACGCTCATAAACAGAGCAGTCAATCCAACCAGCGACCGCCTTAAGAGGGATCACCTCGAATAGGGGATAAGAAAATGTCCCTATCAGAGCGGCGTAAAATGATGTATTATTTCAAAGATGAAGCTATAACTAAAATATTCAGAAGTCTGATGAAGAAGCCGAAGTTCAAACTACCAGATCCGAAGAAGCCCAAAGAGGTGGATAAGAAGAATGAACCAAATTATTGCCCATACCACCGGTTGCTTGGGCACACTATAGAAAACCATAAATATTATTTCGGCCGAGCCAATCTCCCCAATCGATCCGTATATTGGAACTGAGGGATGGAGTACAACTTGGGATGAACTCAAGAAGGTCCTCAATCAAATACAGGATCCATCAAAACAATCTTCTGCATATATTAGAGAAGAAGGATGGAATGAGGTATGGAGCAGATCAACCAAGAAAATATTGAACAAGATCCAGTCTGCATCAAAACAAGCCTCCATTCAGATTCCACAACATACTAAGCCCAAGATGAAGGTTTTATCAGGAGATCCATCATTCTCAAGGATAAGAAAGAATAAGAGAAGCGTCACTACAAATATTGATAGCACGAGGGGTAGGATAGGGGTTGCCTCTACTAGATTAGTTATCTTGGATTCGGGGAAGAAAATCCTCGAACCCTTGACTTTGTATGATTATCTTTTTGTCCCTCCAGGGTCTTATGAATATAATGATTGTGATTTCGGCTACTTTTTAACTATTTCTAGTGATACCGTAACTGATTATGACCAATCTAACTTTTATCTCAATCCCCAAAATGATCCTGAAATCGTACTCGAGTCTGATGAACTCGTTGTCAAGGCCAAAGAAGAACTCAATGATTCCAAAGAAGGCATTAATGATACGGTTTACAACAGCACTGATAGCGAGGAGCCAATTCTCGAGCATCACTGTACACCACTTACCATCAACTTAGATCTTTTCGATGAAGAGGAAGAGACACCAGAAGATTCAACAATGATATCTCAAGAAGAAGAAATCACATAAGTTAACTTAAGGAGCGGAAAGTGTTACCACCAAGAACAGCTTCAACAGAAAAAGGAAAGCAGATAATGACCCAAGAAGAGATACCGCCACCTCCACCAGTGGAAGAGCCACATAATTAAGATAAAATTGAAGGATCATACATAGTAGACTACAACGTGCTAGCTCATCTTAGGAAGTTGCCGGCCCGATTAAGCATCTATGACGCTCTGATCCTGTCAAAGGAGATGAAAGAGTCTCTGGTTACATCTTTGTTTGACCAAGAAATTTACTTAGCTCAGTTGGCCAGCACAACCTTAGATGAAGTTTGTTCATTGAAAGAACAACCCAGAATAACCTTCACAGATGAATACTTGCTGCTCGGTACCGCCGATAGACCGCGACTTTATATATGCTTAAAAATATAAGATAAATATGGATGTAATAAATATTCAATAATTGTAAAGTCGCACTTATAAACGCAAGTATACGTGTCGCTCAAGTAATATAGGACTCTAATGGAGTCCTAGATATTGATCCCATAGGGAGTAGGATTAGATTTACGAACTAAGATTTTAGAAAAGCAATACTTTAACCACAACAACGAAGTTTGATTTTCTTATCTGTCACTAATAGGCAATTGCAAAAAATATGTAATTTTAATAACTATTAAATAACGAATGATACTAATGAAGGTTTAAATGTGATATTCAATATATAAGAAAACATCCTTCTCCTTGTCAAGAAATTATAGTGAATGGAAAAAGTGACTTAGTTCAAATTATATTGTGCCAAATAGGAGCATGCCTAGTCTTTAGCCTTTGGTCCAGACATAAAAAACATTGACTAATCCTAAGCTTGTTTACTAAATCTGCGGCTAGGCTGGGAGGATACTATACCGACTCTCACTTCGGAGCTCCCACGTTCCCCTCGCCTGAGGGCTAACATCTACACTTCAGCACCCAAATGATAGGACCGAATTGGGAATTTTAGTCTGTCACTCTAAAATCCCCAATTGTATGCCCAATAATATTATTTCTTTATTTTATTGCACCCAACTTCCAAGGGCCGTGACCTCCCTAAATCTTGGATGTAATCCTCATTTT
>NW_018252519.1:0-4782 GCF_001263595.1 Phalaenopsis equestris
GACAAATAAAATTAAGTTCCTTCTTTTTTTTTAAGAAAAAGTAATTTTTCTCCCCCCATCCCCCAAACTTAAATTTTAAAAAGATTTAGCATGAAAAACTTAAAAAAAAAGGGTCAAAGAAAACATTAAATACATAAAGAAAATACATATCTATTGAAGGTTCTGATTTTTGAAAATAAATTCTAAAATACTGCAGGTGCTAATATGAAAAACTATAATGCTTAAAACATTAAATTGCACATAATACATATAAAATCTGTTGAGAAAGCGTTAATTACAATACATATAACAAAATGTTGAAACTAACAATAGAACTAAACTAAATATTAGAAATGAAAATAGTTTTACGAATTACAGTTTCACATTACAACATAACAAGAGAGTCTCAAAATCTAATAAATAGTCTCAACATAATCACAAAACACATAACATAGTCACAAAGTACAATCACATACAAACTAACGAAAAGATCACCAGTCATCATCTTCTTCTTCATCAACATCCAACTTTTGCTGCTGATATGGAGTATAAACAGGGTGAATAGAGAACTGAACTGAATGATCATCCCTCAGGTATCTCATTAAAGCATCATCATAAGAAGGATCATATTCAACTTTTGCCGAATGAAATCATCTGTATGAGCATTTCTGGCATCATTGTTCTGTAATCTATGACACATCCTCAAAATATCCCCATGTTGAATCATCATCGGGTCTAATAGTTCCCTGTTACTGGGGTCACTAGAAGTAGGCTCACTAAAAGTAGGGGTCCTAGAAGTAGAAGGAATCTCCCTGCACTTACTTCCAGATCTCCAATCAACATGGGACTTATAAGTCTTAATTTTTGCAGGCCCAATAGGTCTTTGAGGCTCAATCCTCTCCTCATCTGGTTTGAAAGCAACTCTTGCCTACTCACAAAGTATGTAAATAAGAGCAGGTTATGCCAATTCACTAGTGGTCTCTCTTAGAGCAATAGATCGAGTGTTCATATAAATAATAGAGCCTACATTTATGTCATCACTTGTTGAATACAAAAGTTTAGGATGGCTCTATCCTTAGTCACCTCACTATGATGGTTTGTTGGAATCATTCTCCCAGAAATAAAATAATGCCAGACCTTAGATACTACCTTAGATACGCCAGACCTTAGATACTACATTTAGCATAGAAAGGGGAAAGTTGACTTTAATTCCATTCTTTACTTTCAAAGCCCCTTTCTCACTAGACAAAAAAGAAATTACATCATCTAAGGCCTCATTTGTAGCAGAAAATGAATGATACTGGCATTTATAAACATCCTCTAACTGATAAAACTCATTTATTTTTCTTGGAGTAAACTCCACCCTTTTTCCTCAAACAAAAACAAAATCATTAGAAGCCTCCAGAAAGTTGGCATAAAATTCCATAATTATCCCAACTATCACATCGGCAATAAAATAATAGAAGTTTTCTTACTGTCGACCGATAATCAATCGTTAATCATTCAACTTCTCCTCCCGCATTTTTGAAACCATGATCCATAATCACTTTTTAATTTTCAGGAAGACTATGAAATTGAGCACTAGTTTTATACTTAGCAAATTTTTGCTCGTCATAATCTATTTTTCTTTTGTTTGCTCTAGGTGCCATAGGAAATCTAAGAAAAACTTGATAAAAATCTGAATAAATTCCAAAATTCCAAAAACCAAAATGTAAAGCACTTTAAATTTAAATCCACTAAGTAAGAGTTATTCACTAAAGCATTTTCTCAAAATCTCTCAAAAAAATTCCAAAACTTTTGGATCTAGGCAATGTGAGAAAAATTCTTGGTGAAAATAAAAAAATTTTAGTTTAAAGTGTAGTTCTTACTTAGAGATGATAAAATCTGAAGTTCCTTTGCCTCTAAATCGCCTTAAATCTGCCCAAAATCAAGCCCTAAGTGGAAAACCAAAAGTTGAAGGTAACTTAAGGGGTAAAAATGGAGGTTTGCAGTGAAAATTGTGAATTTAACGGGTTAAGAGCAGCTCTCGGATCGAAGGCGCCGTCAATGCCCATTCCAGCGTTGTCGGCGCTGAAGGCCCGAAATTTAATTTTTGATTTTTTCAAATTTTTAATTTACTCTTAAAGATTATTATTATTATTTTTAAACACAAATTTTTATCTAACAATAATTCACAAATAAATATTTCACAAACAACAACAAATTAACTTTTATATATGAAAATACACTTTTCACAAACACATTTTTCAAATTAAACATTCACACCTATTAAAAAATCTAAGTATAAATCAACATCAAAATCAAGCCACAACACTAAACGCTGACACAAAACTATACACATAATATAATTTCAGAATTCTAAAGCAAAACAAACCAAACCAAATCCAATCCACACAATTACATTAAATACATAAATATTCTTAAGCAAATATAGAATCCAGAGTCTTCAATTATTTTGCCCCTTTTTTAATGCTTTCTCATCCTCTAATATCTCCTGTGTATTGGTAATGAACATATATGTTGTAGAAGGATTGGTACAGGAATTGATCTGTCGAACAATCCACCCATTTTCTTTAAACATCCGAACTAATCCTGCTTCAAAAGTTCCAGTATGATCAAAATTTTTTTTCATTCTCCAATCTAGGTGATAAAAAGGTACTTAAGATCTCTCACTGCATTCATAATACTCTAAAGTTCCCTTTCAATTTTCTTCAATTACTTCTCCAAAGCAAGCAAACTTCCAACTGTTGGTGGTATTAATGGAGTTGAAGCATGTGAAGAATGATCTATAATAGCATTTAATGCTTCATTTCCATTTCCAACATAATTATCATCAATAGGGATCATGGGCTCCCAAGATAGTAAAACTTTTTCCCAACTTTCATATAGCACTTGGGATTGACTGCAAAATAGAAAAATTGTAGAAGGATGACCAAGTCAATAAATTGGCCCATTCATAATGATACTCATAACATATTTATTTATGATTGATCCTATATCAATGGGTTTTTCCATTTGAATGCAGTGATAATAGCACTTTCTTTGGTGACTCTACTAGTCTTCATAGTAGGGAGTAATTTTGAAAAAATAAGGAAATGTCACTGCTTTGAAATTAGATTAAGTGATGAAGCAGAGAAACTAATATATCCCTCATCTCATACTTCCCACATATCACCATAAAATTATAAACATCTTGCATCAAATCTCATGTATGGACAAAATTTGTATAATGACCGATTGAAACATTTTCTATTAAATACAATTCATTAATCCTCGCAGGAGTAAATGGTACAACTTTACCTCGTACGAAGACAACTCCTTGGGTAATTCCATGTAAATTTGTATAAAACTCCTTTACTACAGGTACAAAAACTGCAGTGGTAGTGTAACACAGAACTTCCCAAAGCTTTTGCAGAATGATCTTATCAACCAGAGCACTTGGATTGATCAATCCATGATTAACAAAACCTATCTCCTTGATCAATCTCTTCTTCATAATTAATTTGTCATATAATCTTTGCGCGTCAAAACTAATAAACTTTCTTCTATTGAAAAATTCATATCTTGAAGTATTTCTTCTTGAAGTAATCTTGAAGTATTTCTGAAATTGGAAGCCATGAAATCCAAAAATAGGATAGTTTCTAGTTGTCCAAGGCAATTTTTATGAATTTTAAAACAACTCCCGATGGTTATTACGAAGAAAAATCTCACCAAAGTCCGCCTAAAGTCCTCTGAACTGTCAAATCCCTTGCAGTGCCGTCAGCACTCCCGATTAGCGCTGCCGACACTGAAGTCCATTTTCTTGGGCGCCATCGGCGTCAGTGGCCAAAATTTGCGAGTTTCATTTTCGTTCAATTTAATTTCAAATTTTCATCCAATACTAATATTTGACTTAATTTATAATAAATGCAATTGTGTAGGATTATTATGACTTATCAAACAAATTAGTAATACATAAATATATATGTATGGTTTGTCTCCCACAAAGCGCTTGGTTTAACGTCGTCAGCCCGACATATCATTTGTTTAGTTGGGTTGACTTAACATTAAAACTTCTTCAAATTGAGGTATGTGCCCTTCATAATAGTATTTCAAATGATGCCCATTAATTTTAAATATCTTTCTAGTGTTAGGATCCTTAATAACAACAGTTACATGATGATAGACTTTAATCACTCTAAATGGTCCTAACCATCTGGATTTCAGTTTTCCTGGAAACAATCTCAATCTTGTATTATACAATAGAACTTCTTGTCCAGGTTCGAATTTCTTCTTAATAATCTTTTGATAATGCAATATTTTCATTTTCTCTTTATAGATTTTTACATTATCATATGCTTCATTTCTTATTTCCTCAAGTTCATTGAGTTGCAATAATATTTTCTCACCAGCAACTTTTAGATTAAAATTAAATTCCTTAATAGCCCAAAATGCTTTATGCTGTAATTCTACCGGTAAGTGACATGTTTTTCCAAAAATCAATCTGTATGGGGACATTCCTATAGGAGTCCTATAAGCAGTTTTATATGCCCATAATGCAGTATCTAGTATAGCAGACCAATTCAATTTATAAGAATTTACAAATTTTCCTAAAATGCTTTTAATTTCATGAATTGATATCTCTGCTAGACCACTATTCTGAGGATGATAAGCAGTAGAGAATCTACGCATAATATCGTATTTCTTAATCAATTGTTTGATTCTCTTGTTCCTGAAATGAGATCCTCTATCAGTAATAATTACTCTCGGCATTCCATATCTTGTAAAAATATTTTTAATTAAAAATTTAGAAATACTCCGAGC
>NW_018252519.1:4837-7428 GCF_001263595.1 Phalaenopsis equestris
ATTTCATTTCTTCTAGAAATATTTCCTACTCGTTGACATCTATCACATGTTTTAATATATTCATTAACAGCTCTAAAAATAGTAGGCCAATAAAATCTAACTTACAAAATTCTATATGCAGTTCTATTTGTTCCAAAATATCCTCCAAATTCAGAATCATGACATCTTTCAATTATCTATTGAGTTTCTTCATAAGACACACATCTTCTAATAATTAGATCTTTATATTGTTTATATAAATATGGGTCATCCCAAAAATAGTCTTTTGAATCACATATAAATTTCTTTAATTGTGGAATTTTTATATCAGGTGGTAAAATATCACTTACAATATAATTTACTATATCAGCATATCACGGTATATCCATTTCATCAACATTATATAACTGTTCATCAGGGAAATTTTCTAAAATTTCATTTGCAAAATTAGTTAATATTTCCATTTCTATTCTAGACAAATGATCACCTATTTGATTATCATTTCCCTTTTTATCAACTACGGTAAAATCAAACTCTTGTAATAAAAGTTTCCATCTAATTAATCTTGGTTTAGCAACCTTCTTTTTGCATTAAGTATTTAATAGCAGAATGATTTGTATGCACTATACATTTAGTTCCAATTAAATAAGGTCTAAATTTATTAAAGGCATAAACAATAGCTAATAACTCTCTTTCAGTAGTAGAATAATTAATTTGAGCATCATTTAGAGTCTTACTAGCTTAATATATAACTTTAAAAACTTTATTGTGTCTTTGTCCTAATACAACCCCAATAGCATAATCACTAGCATTGCACATTACTTCAAATGGTTTTTCCCAGTCAGGTGGTACTATTATAGGTGCAATCACTAATTTTTTCTTTAATAATTCAAATGCTTTTATGCATTTGTCATCTAAATCAAATTTTGTTTCTTTTTTTAAATGTTGGCATAACGGCTTAGTTATTTCCAAAAAATTTTTATGTAGCGCCTGTAAAAATCAGCATGTCCTAGAAAACTTCTCACCCCTTTAACACTAGTAGGAGGTAATAATTTTTCTATAACTTGGATTTTTGTAGGATCTATCTTCATGCCATTTTCAAAAATTTTATGCCTAAGTACATTATTTCCTGTAACCATAAATTGACATTTTTCCTAATTTAACACTAGGTTGATTTTTTCACATTCTTCCAGAACTATTTCTAAATTATTAAGACATAACTCAAACAAAGTCCCACATACAAAAAATTTATCCATAAACACTTCCATTCCATGTTCTATAAAATTTCTAAAAATTGACATAATGCATCTTTGAAATGTTGTAGGTGCATTACATAGTTCAAAAGGCATTCTACGAAAAGCAAATGTTCCATATGGACCTATAAATGTTGTTTTATCTTGATCCTTAGGAGCAATTGGAATTTGGTGATAAACGGTATATCCATCTAAAAAGCAATAATTTTTATTCCCAGCCAATCTATCCAACATTTGTCTAGAAAGGGTAAAGGAAAGTGGTCTTTTCTGGTGGCCATATTTAATTTTCTATAATCAATGCAAATTCGTGAACCAGTTACTTGTCTTATTGGTATTAATTCATTTTTCTCATTTTCTTCAATAGTCACTCCACCTTTTTTCGGAGCATAGTGAATTGGGCTTACCCAATCCCTATCTGAAATAAGATATATAATTCTAGCATCTATTCATTTTAAGATCTCTTTTTTAACAACTTCTTTCATTATTGGGTTTAATCTTCTCTGCGGATCAGCTTTAGGTTCATATTGTTTATCTAATAAAATTTTGTGCATACAAATTGAAGGACTAATTTCTTTAATATCTGCTAAAGTCCATCCAAAAGCCTTTTTAAACTCTTTCAACATTTCTATCAACTTTTGTTCTTGAATTTTAGTTAACTCAGAAGATATAATAACAGGCAATATATATGACTCTCTTAAAAATACATACTTTAAATGGGCAGGTAATATCTTTAATTCAAGTTCAAGTGGTTTAATACTTGAAGGAATAAGATTTTTATTATCGTTTTCTAACAAGTCTAACATTTCAAATTTGCCCTGAATATAATTTAAATCTTCTTCTTGCTTTAATTTATTTTTGAACTCATTCTTAAATTGTTCATTACTCATATAATCAGCTACTTCTATCCCGAAACATTCATTATCTTTTTCTATTATAGGATATTTCATAGTTTTTGCTATATTAAATTTCATATCTTGATCATTAACTCTCATTATTAATTCTCCTTTTTGCACATCTATTACAACTCTTCCTGTTGCAAGAAATGGTCTCCCTAAAATAATAGGAATCTCTTTATCTTCCTCCATATCCAATACTATAAAGTCTACAGGGAAAATAAATTTATCCACTTTTACTAGTACATTCTCTATAACACGTTTTGAATAAGTTATTGATTGATCAGCTAACTGAAGAGTTACAGTAATAGGAGAAATTTCTCCCAAATCTAAATGTTTAAAGATCGATTTAAAGATAGGTAATGACATAAGATTGATACTCACTCCTAAATCACATAAAGCTTTTACATAAAACTTTTCACCAATTGCACAAGGTATAATAAAACTACCAGGATAAGCTACCATG
>NW_018252519.1:7456-8391 GCF_001263595.1 Phalaenopsis equestris
CTTTTTCTGAATAATAGCACTACACTCTTCATTTAGTGCAACGGTCTCATGATCTGTAAACTTTCTTTTCTTATTTAGTACATCCTTCATAAATTTCACATAACTTGACATTTGTTCCAAAGCTTCAACAAAATAAATATTTATTGTTAACTTCTTAAGGATTTTCAAAAATTTTGTAAATTGTTTATTTTTACTCTTTTGTTTTAGTCCTTGAGGAAATAGAGGTAATGGATTTTCTAAAGGAACCTGTGTTTGTTCATTTTCATGTTGATCATTTCCATTTCTTCCTTCTCTTCATCAACTTTAGTTTCTCTTTGGATCCCTGTTTCAACTTCTTTTCCACTTCGTAATTGAATAGATTTATTTTGCTCTTTATTTTGATCTTTTGGATTAACTTCCACAGTACTCAGAAGAATTCTAGAAGGTCTATTACTAAGTGCAGTAGCAATATGTCATAACTAATTTTTAATATTTTGAATAGCAGCTCCTTGATTCTATATTTGATTTCCTATATTCAACATCACTTCTTCTATCGTCAACTTCTTTTCCTTAACTTGTGGGTTAGGGTTGGAGTTAAATCCCGGAGGATAATAAGGTCGATAATTAGGATTTTCTTGATCGTTCAGAATTCTTGATGGATTCATTGAATTGTTATAATTATTCCAACTATAATTAGGGCAAATTTTCCATCCAGGGTTAAAATAGTTAGAATAGGGATTGTTAATTCAATTATTTATAGCATTTAAAGTTTCATAAGATGATTGAGTATCAATAATTTGTCCTAGTAAATTTTCATCTAATATTGGGGGTATTTGAGAATAGTTCACTCCCATTTGATCAATCGTTTTAGAAATAGCAGCAATTTGAGATGCCAAAATAAACTTTGCATCAGAATCATGAATACTGGCTACTCTCTTAGGATTTACCCATTCAAA
>NW_018252519.1:8824-42417 GCF_001263595.1 Phalaenopsis equestris
GGTGGAAAATATTTAGCCAAGAATTTTTGTGATAGTTCTCCCCAAGCTCTAATAGATCCAGGTTCTAATGAATTTAACCAAGCCTTGGCTTTATCCCTTAATGAAAAAAGAAAAATTCTAAGCCTAACAACATCATTAGACACTCCGTCATATTTAAATGTAGTACAAATTTTAAGAAAACTAGCAAGATGTAAGTTAGGATCTTCAGTAGGTGATCTTCCAAACTGATTATTTTGTACTATTTGTATAATAGCAGGTTTAAGCTCAAATGAATTAGCAGCAACATCAGGATTTTAAATAGTCAAGTGAAGTTCATCTGCTGTCGGATTTGCATAATCTTTTAAAGGTCTTCATCGATTCTCATTTATTGGATAATCTAAGTTATTTGCTATTTCTTTTAAATTTTTAATTTTTCATTGTTGTTTTCAAATCTTTCTAATAGTACGTTCTAATTCTGAATCGTAAGGTACTAAACCCTCAGATCCAATATTGCGCATAAACAAATAAAGTAAGTAAAATAAAATTCTAAATAACAAATATTCTTAAATAAAAATATATTTCATTTTGAACTTTTGATTTTTTATATTTTTTGTATTTTTATGGAATATATAATATCTTTAAATTTCCTAATTTATCAAATCTATTTAATTTAATCGTTACCTTCCCCGGCAATGGCGCCAAAAACTTGATCCCGATTTTTTATATGTAAGGATTTATGAAGTTGACACCACTACGACGCCAAAAACTTGATCTGTGTACTAAAAGTAAGTTGTGTAAAATATATATAAATCTAGGCAATTATTAATGGGATTCTACGCAAGTATACGTGTCGTTATCAAGTAATTATTTAAGCTCTATTTAAGCCCCAAATATCGATCCCACAAGAAATGTTTAAATTTTCAATAATAAACTTTACTAGGAAATTCACAAAAAGTCAAACAAAATTACTGTTACTAATTTCGAATGTTGAGATAAAAGCTAAATTACTTAACTATTAACAAAACAAAAATGCAAGATTTCAACAGCAACTACTAATCTACTAACTATGTTTATGTAATGAAGATTTCTTATATGAAAAAAAACATCCTTCAATGAAGTTTTTGTGAAATGAGATGAGATAAATGTTTATAATATGTATTGTGCCAAATATGAGCATTTTTAATTCTCTACACTGATACAGTGCATAGAAAATCATTGGTCAATTCCAGGTTTAGTCCCTAAATCCATGGATAGGCTAGGAGGAAACCGACTCTCACTCCAGAGCTTTCACTTCCCTTCACCTGAAGGCTAACTCTCGCTTTAGTTTTTAAACACTCTAGAGCTGCCACTTCCCTTCACCTAAAATATTTCATTTCCTTAGACAATTGCTCATATAAAAGGAATTAGTCCTGTCGACAATTTTTTTTCTTGGAAATAAGATTTTAAAATTTAAATTTAGTATATATTGTAATTGTAATTTTGTAAAAATTGTATTTTTAATTATTATTTTTTTGGAAAAATGAGACCGAATAAACCTCATATATCTAATAGTTTAAATAGTTGAGCACGATACCATAAATGATATATTATCTCTAAGGATGAACGTATCACTTATTGGTAGACTTAACTATCTAAACTTAGAAGCTTATGACTCTATTTTGGTCTGCAAAATTTATAGCCGACAAATTCTCTTATGTATTATATAAATTAGATAGGGTTTAAATTAATCTGGGTTCTTAATTCTCTATAGAGGCAAGCCCCTATAGTTAATTACGAGAAAACTCTCGATAAGGATCAGAGGTTTTGTCTTCAAGAATTCAACGTTTAAGTTTCCACGATTGCTTATAGGAAAATTAAGTGGGATAGGGTCAAGTAGGAACAGTTATTTCCGGAATCCAAAGGAGTGAAAAGTAGGAGATGTTGAAGATACCGAATAAGATTCAGTGACATCTCAAACTAATCTATGCTTTGGCTTTACATCTTTGAAAGAGAAATTATTTGATGTCTCAGTCTTATAAATTATTTAGATGTTCGGGACTTGTATCTACACGTCATATGCAAATAGCCCGAGAAAATCTGAGGATTTAGGTCGTTCTGAACAATAACCTCAGAATCCTAAAAAAAGTTTAGGACTTATATCGTACGATATAAAAATCATAGAAAGTCCTAAAAGATAATGTGAGGATTTACATCGTGCTAGACAAACAACCTCAGCATCCTATAAGTGTGATATTTAAATCTATCAAAGCTCGGTTGAAGCTCATCCTTCCGTCTTCCATTGTTGTCTTGACAGTGGTCCTGAGATGAATCATCATTCGCTCGTGTCGTCGTCTCGATCGCTGCCCGGGGATAAATCCTCATTTGATGTCTTTGTCATCTCGTTCCGAAAAAGGGATAAAGAAAAGAGAAAATTATGCCTGGATAAAGAAAAGAGAAAACTATGCCTCGAACGGTCTATCTTAAGGGATTGCATGAGCATGCTAGGAAAATAATATTTAGAAGTATGAATACAAATGAATGTCTATAGTACGATGCAGTACATGAAGGGAACAACTGTGTAGTAAACTACTGTAACAGGAAATGATTGAAGGAAAACTATGAAAGTAAAGTAAATATGAAGAAAAGGAAAGACTATGTAGTAAAGAAAGAAATATGCAATGTACAAACAAAACTGAAACAACTAAATGTACATTATTACGTCTGATCAAATTCTGCTAAAGCTTCAAAACAGATTGCAATTGTATGATGTAAAGAGGTTAGAAAAACATTTGCAAATTATAAAAGAAAGGTTAAATGATAAGCATATGAGAATTTAAAGTGGGATATCAGCTTTTAATTTGGGGTTAGGCTCAGACTAGACCTCGTTTCTCTTTTAACTCAATCCCACAGGCAACAAATATATCAAAGTCAACCTATCAATATCAACTAGAGGTCACCAACGAACCACCCCTATAATCAGGAAGCCCTAGACCCTATCATTCAATGAATGTGCGAATCTAAATATTATCCAAACTTATCTTATTAAAGGTACAAAGTACCTATATGTAATATTAGGATAAGTGATGTATAGTATCTGAACTTATCGGGGTATGATGTGTAATATCTAGACTCTCAAAAGAAATATAATATCAATTCTTGTGGTATCTGTCATGTGGAGTGTAATATGTGATGTACTACAATTGTAATATCTGTCGTGAATAGTATAATGTATAGTGTTTATCGTATGCCATATTATTTATTGTGTAGTGTATGAAATGAGTATTTGTTCTTTTTGCAAGTGTAGTATTTGTGCAAAACCCGTAGTATCTGTTTTTTTACAAGTGTAGTATCTGTGTAAAAATTGTAGTATCTGTTCTTTTCTAACTACTAATTCTCAAGCCTTTTGAAAAGGATTAGAGCTGCCAAAGACTTAAGGGGTGAAAGGGCATCTCACTAATTGAATATTGATTTTATATTTTCAGCTATAAGAGAAGCTGATCAATGGTTCTTTGCATCATTGCCTGTTGCCCCTCATTTTAAACTAATATGCCACCTCAATATTTCATATGCTCATCCAACAAAATTTTGTATATTTCATATCAAGAGATTGGAAGAAAAAAAAAACATCTAAATATTTCCATAACATCTAACTCTGACCCTTGAGTTCAAACTTTAAGCATATACATATCACCATTGTAAACCCAGTGAACTTTCCAGAAAGAAATGTGCTTGCCTTCTCGTAATATAAAATTCAAATCCACACAATTAATATAAGTCGAAAGCCAATTCTAGCAATACTCTAAGGTTTAAATCAACATTCCTCCAGGATTTCAACTTATAGGTTTCTTGGCAATTCAACTTTAACATTTTGGTAAAGATCACTATTAACTTGTTCCATCACAAGGAATTCAATTCGTATGGTATAAAATAATTCCAGCCAATAATCAAGTCAATTCATATTATAAAAGAAGCAGCAGTTGTTGGTCGGCCTCCAGTTGACAAATTTTTTTTTTCAAAGTGCATAATTCATTAAAATAACTAGCAGTGAGTCTAAAGAAAGTGAACAGGTAAAAGGATGATTGATAATAAGAGTTTTCAAATGCTAACAAAAGTATAAATGCCATAAATTCCTCACACTTCTATGTACAATTGTAAAGAAATAGTGTCAGATTTACATGCACACCGTTCAATTCCTATACATTTACATGCCTAAATTTTAAAATTTCAAATTTGTTTATATATATATATATATATTACATACATGCCACCATACAGACTTTCACGCATAACCATTAAAGAATAGTGGCCGATTTACATACATATCACATCGGCTTTTATGTATTTACATATTTAACACTTATTTACATATTTAACACTTTAACTACACTTTCATTCTTTTTTTTTTTTGAAAATAACTTTGAAATATCTCTCTATATATCTATACAACATATGAGAACATACAGTAAGTAAAACAATTCACTTGCTTACCCAAAAGATATAAAACATTGCAAAATAATTTTGAATCAGTTCAATGTGATAATCCACCAGCTAAGTGTAAGCATCAATGACTCGATTTTCAAAGCAATACTGAGATTTTAATTTGTAATATCGAATGAGGGAGAGTATATGAAAAGAAAATCTAAACCCACAGAAAATATGCCACTGTAAAAGAAAAGGTGAACAAACCCAAAGCACTAATACGAATATATATAAGGATTATACTTATTATGACATGAATATATTCAAAGCCAAATTAAAATCTAGCCACTCAAATTATTACACCGCAGTCCGTTCCTCCTTTTTCTCTTTTAATTCACTAGAAATCCGTAATGCTCTTAGAAAGAATAATACCCTGCAAATATAATCTGCATTACTACACTACAGCTATTAATATAAGAGAGGTAATAACAAACCATTATATCTGAATCAATCTCTCTTCCTCTTAAAGGAGAAATGAAATTATGTTCAATGTTCAAGAAACCACATATAGTGTAAATCGAAAACATCAAAACTCTTGATCACTGAGACAATCTTCTTAGGATCCGTATAAAAAAATCTTAAATAAGATATTCCACAAACCAGAAAAGGTAGGAGAATAAATCTTTACCTCCAAGTGTTTTCAGAAAATGTAAGGAAGTTTAGAAATAATAAGCAAAACAATTTCTAGATCCCACGAATGAAGGAAGATAATCCAGAAAGGAATCGTCAGCCAATCGAACTCCTTCAATATACGAAGAGGAGATCCAACCCTGGATCCTTCTCCGAATACCTCACAAAGAAAACCTCAGGTTAAGAAAAATTCCTCAAATTGTCAAAAAAAAAAAAAAAACTCTCTAAATTCTTCCCCAAGGGGGGATTTAAAGTCGGGGGAAAGAGGGATGCCTATCGACGGGGGCTCCCACTTGTGGGCGGGAATGTTTGTTAGAAAAGTGTTACCGACAAGTCGACCGGCGGTGAAGGTCAATTAAGATCGGTGACAAAAGGGATCACTGGAGAACCGGAAGAAGTTTCGAGATCCGGTCAAGAAAAAGGGGGAAGAGGAAAAGGTCCGACTAGGGCAAGAAGGGTTCCAAGAGGAGGAAGGGAGGAATGTGAGCGTGAGATTAGATTTAGGATTAAAAAAAAACTTTTTATTAAAAAAAATAATTATATATTTTTTACTTAAAGGAAAATATCAAATTTTGTGCAATTCATTCATGAACGGAGCCCCAACAAAATGGGTATTCTCCTTAGCTAAAATCGACGTTCCGGACACGACTGCTTGTCATCCGGGGTCATCAGGACAAATTCATCGACGATCGATCTAATTTAACTTCAATTCACGCACAGCGCGTCAAATAAAATTATTGTGACCAGTTTAGAACCGTTTAATGAGTGAATCATTGATCGCTCTTCACATAATCAATAACCAAAGTCAAATAAACTGCTCACGGCAGAAAGTCAAACGTAACATGCCGTGGGGATCACTTATTGCTTTTAAATCCCTATGGGAACTCAGCAAAATTTTCAACATGTTCGGCTATAATCGACTCAACTGGACGTCGAGGATTAAGAACCTTCAATATAAAACTTCAAGGTGCGAAGAAATGGTCTGAATTTCTAAGTCTTGTAGATCCCAGTCTAGTCCTCTAGGAGAGTCAAAATAGAAATCCTATGGCTAGATCCTAGGGTATCTAAGGAAGGGAAAAGAAGACCTAAAAAATGAGGTCAACAAGTCCTTCAATTTTTTTTGCATAAAATTCATATGGCAGAGAACTGCAAACTTAGGGCTGATCCTTAAAGAAGATTTAATCCTGCTTTGGAGGAATTTGTTACGAAAGAAATTTTAAAGTGGTTAGAAGCTCGAGGTATCTACCCTATTTCAGATAGTGCATGGGTTAGTCCGAGTCACTGCGTTCCTAAGAAAGGATGAGTGACTGTGGCTATGAATGAGCATAATGAGTTAATAATATCAAGACAAGTCACAGGATGGTGAATATGCATTCATTATAGAAAATTAAATCTCGTCACAAGAAAAAATCATTTTCCACTACCCTTTCTAGATCAAATGCTGGATAGACTTGTCGGGCATAAATACTTTTATTTTCTGGATAGATATACTGGTTATCACCAAATTCAAATAGCTCCTAATTAAGAAAAAACAACTTTTACCAGTCTTTATGGTACATTTGATTTTAGATGAATACCCTTTGGTTTATGTAATGCTCCCTACTAAATTTCAAAGATTTATGATGGATATTTTTTGTGATTTAATTGAAAAAGGCGCATTCTCTTGGCATATAAATTTTTATGGGTAATTTTTCAGTGTTTGGAACTACATTTGAATCATGTTTAGAATATTTATCAAAGTTCTTAAGCACTGTGAAGAAACTAATTTTGTCCTTAACTGGGAAAAAATGTCAATTTACGCTAGCAGGAGGAATTTTTTTGGGACCTCAAACTTACAAAAATTATATGGAAGTAGACCCTACAAAAAATCAAGTTATCGTTAATTTAACTTACCCAACAAGTGTAAATAAAATTAGGAGTATTTTAGGATACGATGAATTCTACAGGTGGTATATTAAAGACTTTTCAAACATTGTTGAGCCTCTATGTTATATAATTTTTAATTTTGATAAAGAGTGCCTAAAAGCTATTGAATTATTAAAAGAAAATTAGTCATCGCACCAATTATTATTTCACCATATTGAGAAAAACCTTTTGAATTAATGTGGGATGCAAGTGATTATGCTATTGGAGTTATTTTAAGATAAAAACATGATATGATTTTCAAAGTTATCTACTATGCTAGTAGAACTCTTAATGAAACTCAAATTAATTACACCACAACTAAGAAAGAGTTATCAGACGTAGTATATGCTTTTGATAAATTTAGAGCATACTTAATTGAAACTAAATGTATTGTGCATATTAATCATTCTGATATTAAGTATTTAATAAAAAAGAAGGATACAAAATGATGACTTATAAGATGGATTCTTCTTTTGCAAGAATTTGTCTTTGTGATAGTAGATAAAAAAGGGAGCTGAGAATCAAATTGATGATCATCTATCCAGGCTTGAATTAGAGAAACCACTCTGTTTTGAAAAAGTGATTAATGAACATTTTCCAGATGAGGAATTGTTCATTATTAATGAGTGGCATGTTCCATGGTATGCCAACATTGTGAATTTCATTGTTAGTAAGATTATACTCTATGGAATGACATACCAACAAAAGAGGAAATTTTTATCTGAAGCTAAGGCTTATTTTTTGGATGATCCATTTTTATATAAACAAGGAAAGTATCTTATTATTCGAAGATGTGTGCCTTTAGAAAAAAAACTTACGAAATTATCTAAAAATTTCATAATTTTGATTTTGGGGGACATTTTGGTGTTGATAAAACTGCATACAAAATTTTGCAATCTGGATTTTATTGGCCTACGAACTTTAGAAATGCTAACAAAAACTTTTGATTGATGTCAACAAGTAGGAAATATGTCTCGAAAAAATGTGATGCCCCTCAATTATATATTAGAAGTTGAGATATTTGTTGTTTGGGGATTATATTTCATGGGACCATTTATACCATCTTTCAAAAATTTATATATATTGTTAGCAGTAGATTATGTATTTAAATGGATAGAAGTTGTTGCTTTACCTTGATGTTATGTTCAAAGTGATGCAAAGTTTTTAAAAATGAATATATTTTGTAGATTTAGGATGCAGAGAGTAATCATAGCTGACGTGGAAAGTCATTTCAGAAATACAATGATGGAGAAACTGTTAAAGAAATATCATATTAACCATCAAATTGCTACTGCTTATCATCCTCAGATAAGTGGTTTGACTGAATTATTCAATCGTGAGATTAAAAGAATATTAGAAAAATTTGTGAATCCATCCAAAATGGATTGGTCAGTTAAACTTGACTATGCTTTATGGGCTTATAAGACTACCTATATAACTCTTATAGGAATGTCCCCACACAGCTAATATTTGGAAAAACTTGTCATTTACCAGTTGAACTTGAGCATAAAGCATATCGGGCTATTAAATAATTTAATTACAATTTAAAGGATGCTAGTAAGAAAAAGCTATTGCAATTAAATGAGCTTGAAGAGATAAAGAATGAGTCTTATGAAAGTGCTAAGATTTACAAAAAAAAGTTGAAGATTCGGCATGATCAAAGGATTCTTACTGAAAAATTTCAATCAGAGCAACAAGTTTTGCTATATAATGCAAGGTTAAGATTAATATTTCCAGGCAAACTTAAGTCAAGGTGGATGGACCCATTTGTTGTGATCAAATTTTATCCTAATGGAGCTGTGTTGACCTCACTTTTGGTTGAGGTCTAGAAAGGTGGATGGACCCATTTGTTGTGATCAAATTTTGTCCTAATGGAGCTGTGAATATAAAAAATCCTAAAACTGATAAGATAATTAAAGTGAATGGTCACCGGTTGAAACCCTAATTTTTAGGTGATCAACTTAAATTAAATGATCGTATGATGTTGGGTCAACTAGAATAAGCACTGGTTACGTTGGGCTGACGACGGGCTGACAATGTAAAACCAAGAGCTCTATGGGAGGCAACCCATAGTTGTGAGGAGAAGCTTGAATGTGTGTGCTTGTTTTAAATGTTATGTTATTGTGTTTGATTTAAAAAATTTTGGTTTTATTTTGAATATATAATTATTTAGTTATTATTCTAAGATCTTAAAAGATGACTTAGACATGTTAGAATGAGTATTTTGATGTTAATTTGACCTGTGCTAAATTAAGCACCGTCGCTTAAGCTTCAACATCCGACGCTTAAGTGCGACAGTTAAAAACATGTGAAAATTTTGGTTTTTAGAAGTTTTAACCTTGATTTGGATAGCTTTAACATGCGATAGAAGTTTTGAGATTCGTCTAGGAGTTATAGGGAGGTTTAGAGCCTATAAATAGAAGGGTTATGTAAGGATTTATACCACAATTCAATTTTAACCTTAAATTCTAAGTGAGAAGTGAGAGTTTTGAAAGATGTCATCTTGGGAGAGTGATTTGAAGAAAAAGGAGGAAGTAATGAGAAAGAAGTTTGTTAGTCAGAGTGCACAAGAGTTATACAATGACTTCCTCATCGTTAGTGTGTTAGTATCAAAGGAATAACAAATCAAAGGAATAACAAATAAAATCACTAAAATTAAGGCTGACATGGCTTCAATTGAGGCAAAAGTGATGGAAGCTAATGTGCATATGGATCATATGGGATGATAACTAAAGATGCAATTTAGCCATAGTAGTCTTATAGAAGAAGTAGACAAGGCTATGCATTTAAATAACAAATGGATTGAAGAAGATTCAACCAGAGTTATTAATTGCCGTCCATTTTATCAGATTTACATTGTAAACACTGAAGAAGAGACTAATGATAGGTCAGGATTCATTCCACCAAACGGAGAGTGAAATTAAGTTCATTTTTAGAGTTTGTTTGTTAATGTTAAGTGTGTTTAATGTGTCTTTATAGATAAGAATGTTTAGTGCTTGTGTTAGCAATTTTCTCATCCAAGACTGTTTGTATTGAGAATCTGTGTATTAAAAAGGTTTGTAATTGTTCGTGAATGAATATAAGTGTTCGTTTGTGTGAAATTTCGTGTTATTTAGCATTGAATCAAATTAGTTAAGATCAAATTAGTTAGGATTGGAAAATCTTGAGAAAGAAGAGAGTTGAAAGGGAAGAAAATAGTTACTAAAGAGTTATGAGATCTTGTAGGGTTGGTTGACTTAGGATAGAAGTGCATTTTACTTAAAACCAAAAAAAATAAAATTTATGCACTGGAACCTAAGGGCCAAGACCCTGTGCTTAAGCACTGCCTAAACTGAGAGAAGGGCGCCTAAGCGCCAAACCATTTGCGTTTAAGTGTCGGCTCACTTAAACTGGTTCATGAACGGTTTAAAGTTCAAAATCCGTACAAAAATCTCCATTTTTGCACCTCGACTTTGTCTCCTACCTCTAAATTTTGCGAATTTGAGTTTAGGGAACACCCTATTTTGAAGATTTCTTGGTGATTTGTAGAAAGAATTGCTAGATTTGGTATCCATAGGGTAAGAGCTTCACTTCTATGTAAAAATTTTTTATTTTGACTATATATTTTGAACACATTATAGATCTACCCAAAACTCACTATTCATGGAGAAAATTTGAGAAAATCTATGAAAAATACATAGATTTTATAGTTTAAGTCGTTAGGAGTTAATTTTAATGATTTAGAGTTGAATTGGAAATTTATTGTGAATTTTATATGATTTTTAGAAATGGAACCGAGGATGAAAGGAGCTAGGAAAAGCTCAATTTGATTCAAGCAAGTTTATTAGTGCTAGAGCTTAGGATCGATTAAATGATGCTCTACAATCGAGAAAATCAAGAAAGTTGATTTCTGAAAGTTGTTTTAAGAGTCTGGGAAGAGCTTTATAGGATTTAATTGTTCGCCGCCAGTAGGGGAGGTTTTGTTTTGTTTTTGGTGTGTCTGTTATTTCTGTTGTGTTGGAGTTCTATGCAAATCTCCCCAAGGCTGAAGAAGGAGTCATGGTTAGAGGAAAACAATGTCTTTCTCATCTGAGGTAATAAATCAATTTTATCATTTTTCCCTGAGTACTTTATGTTTTTATATGAACTATAATTCAAATGAGGAGGAGTTAGATGAAATTATTTCATCATTGATTGGAGGAAGAGGATTATGGAAAATTACCAATGAAAGGAGAGTTAACTTCCTCACTTTGAAGTTAGATGCCACTGCAAAGGCATGACACTATTTTATTTTTGCTCACCTGCTGCCTACCAATCATCTCAGTGAAGTGAACCGTGATCTAGCAACTTTGAACTATTGTATTGAACAGTTCAAGCCCATCAACATTGGAGCTTTGATTCATAGTATTATTACTAGTTCTGCCGTTACCGCTACTACTACAAGTTTGGAATTCACATCCTTGATCTTTTCATTATATGAGCAGGCTAGAATTAGATTTGATAGTTGGGAGGAGATATTGCAGCTACTCAAGCCTATTACTAGTATCAATGTGAAATCATATTCACATCATTCAATTTTTGGCTAGAGAGGTGGATTTTCTAGTAGTTCAGATGCTTCGACATCTCGAGCTTCCACTTCACATGCTTCTACATCACAGGGTCAGACTTCTGGATCTGATTCTTAGTCACAACTATTGGAGAGGATTTTAAACAATGTCATTTACACCACAGAAAAGGTATTAAATTTAGAAAATTTCGCAGTGCATATAGATGAATATATGAGAAGAAATAATGATTATGAAGAAGAAAAGAACTCGTCTATGGGAAGCCTCATTAGAGGTAACCAGAGTGTAGTTTTCCCTCAATATCTGAGATATCCATCATATGAGCCTGCAACTAGTTGATATAGTGATGAGAGTGATGCCGAGGGAGAAGATGATTAGACTGGTTCTATAGTTTAGTTTAGTTTTCTTATGTATTATTGTGAACTGTTTGTGTTATAGTTATATTGTACTTTTATTGTGTTTTAAGTTGTATTTATTGAGACTGTTAGTTTTATTTGTGTTTTTTTTAGACATTGCTGTGATGTTTTTTTTTACTTTTTTGGTTTTAATTTTGTTAATTGTGTTGCTTAGTGTATTTAATTAGTTTGTGTTGAACTTAGTTCAGAATCTTAGAAAGGTTTAGAATATTGCTAACTTTTGCTTAAAAACTCATGTTTAAAACTTTCATTTTACCACCAGATATTTTCTTTATGTTGCAATTGTTAAAGTTTGTTAGTGTGCTTGTTTGCTTTTTATGCTATCCTCCACTGCATAGAAGTCTAATGAATTTCTATATATTAATTAAATTAAAATTTTTTTCAATCTAATTTTTACTCCTGTTTTAAATTTTTTTACTTGTATATTAGGATGTAAAAATTTCTGTTAGCATGTTATTTTTAAGTTTCATTCTTGCAAATATATACATATGATGCTAAAATGTTTTATTTTGTTAAAAAAAATTTTAATTTTGGGGGAGGGGATGAAAAATTTTCTAAAAAGTTGAAATTTATTTATTCTAAAATGTATTTCAAATAAATTTGATTTTGACTTGAAGAAAAATGATCATGTATATGAAGTTATATTAAGGAAGTAAAATTTTGAGTGTAGAAATGAGTAAGAGAATTTTGTTAAAATTTCTAGTAATGAAGAAAAACTTAAAGTTAAATTTTTTTAGTGTGGAAATGATAAATATAGTGTAACTATCTTTAATAGGAGAAATTGTATTTTTGAAAATATAAAAGAATTAGACTTTTATTTTCAAAACTTAAATTTCTTTTATTGAACGTAACTTTCAAAAACTGTTATTATATTTTTAAGTGAAGAAAATATATCAACTCTTTGCTTTGGGAAAGGAAGACTGGAATTCAAATTTATTAAAGGCTTATCCAGATATAGTAATCCTTGCCTGTTAAAAAAAAGAAAAGAAAAGTTGAAAAGGGAGGAGAAGTTTGAGGATTAGTGCCTAATTAAAAATTTGGTTCCACATCTGATCTTTTTAAAGTATAAGACTTGAGAAACTCTTAAGCTTAATGATATAATATAGTAAGTAAAATTGTACTTAATAAAAATTTGTAAGTGGAGATGATAGAATGCCTAAACTCATTTTTGGAGAATTTACAATATTTTTGAACTAGATAGAAACTCATATTTTCATACTTCTTTAAATTAAAAATTTCTAAACTCTAAGTTGGTCTCATTTACTAAAATTTTTTCTAAATTGGACTTCTATATTTTTACATCAAAATTTTAGAAACTCCTAAAGAAACTCATATACTTAATCTACTTATTTAGTTTTTAAAGATTGAAGTGTCACTTGAGGACAAGTAACATTTTAAGTTTGGGGGATTTCGTTACATCTAAAATATATAATCTTTTTATAAACATTTTTATACCTATTTTTGAGATATTGCATTTTAATGAAATAAATTTGTGTGTTTTTCTTTCAGGTAAATCAAATGGATGAAAAGTAGTAAAAGGGGTAAAAAAGGATCGAATTTAGAGCAAAAATGAAAAAGGTGCAAAAATGAACTTTGGCGCCTAAGCGCCCAGGACTGGCGCTTACACACCAGTTAAATATAGATAGCCACACCTAAGCGTCAGGTACCTTGTGCTTAAGCGTCAAAAGTAGTTAATTGATGATTCATTAAATTTGGATAAATTTTTAAAGAGGTGTTTGAAGCAACCCTTGGTAAGAATGTGGGAAATAGTTCATGGACATGAAAACTCATTCAATTGGCTTTTGAAAGGAGGCAACTTCTAGAAGATTTATTGAATGGAGACACATTTTGAAGAGACACCAAGGAACCCCTTAGATTTTTATTAAAGAAGACTTGGATCATCAAAGAAAGAGGCCATTCACAACTAACCGCCAATCATCCATCCATTCCAAGTAACCGCCACAGCCAGCCAACTTTTCTTTTTATTTTGAGTTTTAGTTTGCATTATGAGTGAAGAAGAGAATTCAAAGTAACTTCAAGACATTTGGTGGAGAGGATTTGAGATAAGTGTTTATCTTTATGACTACATTTGGTTTTAATTCATACTTCTTATTTTTTTGCATGATTTCTACTTTTAAACTCAAGTTTGGTTGTGTTTTCTGCATGAATTCTAAATAATTTTCTTTATCTTTTTCCTTAAAATGATAAGTTATTAAGTATTGAAAGAAATTTGTGTGAAGTATTAGACTTTAATGTTGGAAGAAGTTGTGATGATTTTAAACCTTGTACTTCATTTACCTCTTAATTTGGCAAATTAATATGTTAATACCTTTTATGAGAACATATAAGATCTGAGATGGTATTGTCTCAATTAACAAATTGTAAGAATCACATTTAATTTCATGGATGAGAATGTAGTTCATGTGGTTGACTGCAAATAAATAGAGAAATAAACTTTGAAAGGTGTAGAATTAGAGGACTTTGAAAGGTGTAGAACTTCTAGGGAATATGAGATGCAAGCCCCTAGGTGAAGGGAGAAGAGGGAACTCTAGAATGAGAGCTAATTTCTTCCCTACCTAACCATTCTTCAGGACTATTTAAACTATAGATTAGCCAATATTTTCGATAACATCTTGATACGCCTAAAAATTACCTACTTTTTCATATATATTTTATGCTCAGTTTTATTGATTTTTAATGATATTACAATTTAAAGGAAGGTATTTTGCATATATTTGGTTTCAGGTACAAGAAACGGACTTTTGAAAAAAATGAAGAAAAAATTGTGCAGTTTAGAGTAAAAACGAGCAAGAAAGAAAATTCTGACTTAACACATTTTGATATCTCTTTTTATGCTTAATCTAATTTACATTTATCACATGTTTTTTAAGGAGAATACACTTTAAAGAAAGACTGTTTTCATGCATATTTTGTAAGTATATCTGTTAGGAGCGAAACACAACTAAAACGGGGCAAAACAGAGCTAAAACGAAGCCAACTGAAGCAAAATGGTGGAGCTGCTGTGAAGTGGTTCACGATGCGCGAAACCGGCGCATTATGCATCAAAATCCATAGAACTGGTGCATGATGCTCCAAAACAGGCGTATGATGCACCCGTGACGATTTTTGGCAGATTAAGGCAGTTTGGGATGATTTTTGCGTGAATTTTCAAAGGGACACTTGTTCTAAGAACCCATTGGAGTGATTCAATGCATTTAGATACTTTGGAAGATTCTTTTATGAAGGGATATGTTTCTTGGATCAGTGGACATGTCTTTTGAATTCAAAAGATTTGACTTTTGGATAACATTTTGGAGGGAATTTTTAATTTTTTTTTTAGGGAGGCAACCTTTTATAAAAGAGAGGGAAGTCTAGTGCTTGAGGAGGAGTTTTGGGGTGTGAGATGTGAGTGAGTGTGTGTGTGGCATGAGAGAGAGAGGCAAGGGATTGTAGATTTTCTTCAAGGATTGTAAGAGGAGAGGGAAGGTGAGAGATTTATTCTTCATTACACTTCTAAGAGAAAATTGAGAATGCTTATAAAGAGAAAAAGGCTTGAAGAGAACTTCTAGGGATTTGCTTGGTGTGATAAGTTGTGTTTTTTTATTTCCTTTGTTTGGTAAACTTTTTTTTATTAATGAACTTCATGTTTTGTCGTATCCTTCTTTGTTTGGTAAACTTGTTTTTATTAATGAACTTCATGTTTTGTCGTATCCTTCTCATGAATTCTAATTAGTTATCTTTATCCTTCTCCCTACTTTGAGATATGGTTTTGTGAAGGTTTGATTTTCTCTTATACACTTTTAAATGTTAATAATTTGTGATTATTTGAACCTAAATCTTCATTTACTTTTCAATTTGGCCAATTGAAATGTTAAAATGTGTTGAGAAACATATGTTCTGAAAGGGCTATGATTTCTACAACATGGGGAGAATCATATTTGATTTCGTGGGAGAGTATTTCATCCATGAAATTGGGTGAAAATAAATAGGTAAATATATTTTGTTGGATGCAAAATTAAAGATTTTATGGTGACAGATTAAAATCCCCAATTTGTTCCAGTTAATTGGAAACTGATGCGAGATTTTTAGCCCTCAGGTGAGGGAGTAGTGGGAGCTTTGAGTGGCAGCCCGAATGCTCCCAGGAGTGGCAGCCGATATCCTCCTAGGCTAACCACGAAATTAGGGAACAAACTCTGGATTAGTCAATGTTCTTTATGCACTTAGAAGAGGGTAAAGAATAGGATTGCTCTTATTTGGCACACAACAATTTTTATATATTTTTAAATGATTTTATTTTCTTTACAATCCGTATACTCATTATAAAGGGGAAGGATGCTTTCTTAAATTGAACTCTTCGTCACAAAACTTTGTTTAGTATTAGCAAATTTAACTTTGATGTTTAGAAATTAGTTTAGTAAACTTCGTTCTTTTAGTTACATTTCTGTTAGCAATTATTAAACTCATGTTAACTTATATTTCTTACTTAAATTTTTATAATTTGAATATTGTTATTTAAGTTATTATTATAAGAATATTCATCTTCCAAAACTAAGACTTTATAGTAGTAGACTAAAATTAGCCTAAGGGATTTCTTACTGCACTTTTTTGTGTGATCGATTCTTGGGTTTATAAAGAAAGCCACATATTACTTGAAGCGATACATGCACTTGCGTAGAACCACTATTGTGTGAACTATTTTATATATTTTATAAATATTTAAATTTTCCACATTAACTACTTAATATAAATTTGATTAAGTTTTTGGCCATATTTTTGAAAGTTAAAATTTCTGCGTAATTTTGGGATGGGTCAAGTTTTTGGCAATGTTACTGTGGATTTAAATTGACAAAAAAAAACGTAGAAAGCAACATACACTAGGGGCGCATCAAGTTTTTGGCGCCGTTGTCGGGGAAGCTTCATTAAGAACTTTAGGAGAATTTTAGTTAAACCTGTAAGACTTGGATTTGGAATTTATTGTATTTTATATAGTGTGTTTAATTATTGTGTGTTTATTTTAAAGAAAATCCAAAATATAAAAAATACTTTTGATATCTTTCTTATTAGTTAAGTCTTTAAATTTGTATGAGTAGTTCAGGAGCTGTAGACCTTGAATTTTACAAGCTAGATTTGGAGAGAACTTTTGGGAGAGATTTGAAAAGACTCCATGAATTTAATGTATAAATGGAGATCAATGGTATAATGAATATTCAGATTTGGATTATAATGCTAGTAGTTTTGAAAGAGAAAACCTCAAGAGCGTGGTAAATTTTTAAGAAGATAAGCTTACAATTTAAATTTCTCAGGTTGTGAATATTGAGAGGAATTTGTATCAACACATATAAAGATATCCTCAAGGAACCCCAATTATTGAGGAAAATTTATTTGGATAATGGATTGAAACTGTCCTTGAAACTGAAAATTCTTATTCAGATTATTATAATCCAGGTTCGAAAAATCATTTGAATTTTAACATGAATAATAATTTTGGAGGAGATGACTTGAATAATAATTTTATTTTAACATGAATAATAATTTTGGAGGAGATGACTAATTTTGGGAAGATACTCAATTTAATCAGACATTTAGTTGGAATAATCATGGCTATTATAATGATGAACTTTCTTTTCCTCATAATTTTGACTTCAATGCCCAGAATGATGAGAAGGATTTATTAGAAGAGGTTGTTATTCAAATGGAGAGTGAGCTAGAGTGTCAAGGGACTGCAATAAGGAATATGGAAAACCAACTGAGGCAGATTATTAACTCAATTAATAATCCTTCTCAATTTAACTCCAACACACAATATGACGATAAGGAATTAATGTTTGAAGAGGTTGTGACTCAAATAAAGGGTGACTTAGAAAATCAAGAGGTCGCAACAAGGAATATAGAAAGCCAACTAGGGCAGATTATAAATGTAATTAACAGTTACCCCCCCAGAGATTTTACCTAGTGACCCTGAAATAAACTCTAAGGAGATGAATGATGAGCAATCTAAAATTATTAAAATGAATATTTAGAAGAGAATTTGAGGATATGTTTCAAAATAACTTTGAGTTGGGAAACGAGGATAAGGAGATTTAAAGACCAATGGAGAAAAATTCCTACATAATTAGAAAAACCTATTTCCTCAACTAAGATAAATATAGAAAGAACACCTCTACCATTTCCTCAACTAAGATAAATATAGAAAGACCACCTCTACCATTTACTCAGTACCAAGGGAAAGAATTGAAAGACAACCCTGGATAAAAGAGTAACCTAGAAGAATTTGATCCAGAATTTGAATTATCTAGAGAGAATTGATCTAAGATTTGGGAGATCGTGAAGTATCTTATAAAGATCCATTTCTTATAAATTTTAAGGATGATATTAATATAAAAATTGAGAAAATCATAAGAAGAATAATGGATCTAGAAAGAAATATAAGGAACAAGGATATGATAAGAAGAATAATGGATCTAGAAATAAATATAAGGAACAAGGATATGAATATATATGAAAAGGAAGAGCTCACAGAAAAATTTAAATTCAAGAACTTTGTAGGATTCCCTGGATCTGGAAAAGGTTGGGTGATTGATCCAGGATTACTTAAATGGAGTTTTGATGTAGGTTGAATCATTTGTCAGGCTGATGACGTTAAATAGAGCATTTTATGGGAGATAACCCATATTTATCAGTGTGGTTTGATTTAGTGCACCAGAGAGTCATGATTGTTAGTGTTGTATTGTGTTTGCTTTAGTTTGGATTGATCAGTTTGATTGATGATTGGTAGATGTTTGGATTGTTAGTGGTTTGATTTGATTTTTGTGTGTCATGAGGAAGGTGATTCCTTAACTTCTTATTATAGCTAGACTTATATATTCTCTTGTAGTAATTGGATTGACGAGTCCACTACGACACGGGTCTCACTCTGACTTAAGTTTTACAAGAGACATCATTAATTTTAACAGTGATAATTTCATCTCAATTTTTGTTACTTCTTTTCTCTTACTTTATTTTCATTTGATAGGAGTAGCTAACCTATTTGATGAGTAATATGTGTATGAATTTACACTATCCTTATAACTGCTAGAGGTGCTTAATTAAGGGATATGGTGATGCTTGGGGTTGGTGCTCGAGAACCAATATTTCAAGGACAATCTTATCTTTAGGATTAGAATCGATAAAATTTTTAAAACCTGTGTAGTGATTTGGTTAGTAATTCGAAGTAAGTTAGTGAGATGCATTGAGTTAAAGGAAGAATTGATCTCATTTATCGTGTGAGTTTGTGTTTGTGTTACAATAATATAAAAAATTAGAGAACACACACACACACTGCTTGCTAGACCTTTCTTTCCATTTTATTGAGCATGTTATAGTTTAGACTTACCTTTTATTGCAAATTGTTCTGTCCTCATGAATACTTGTAGATATTTGTGATAGATAGAATTTCTGAACTGTTTTTTTCTTCCTGCTTATTTTTTCTGTATTGAATGTTATACATGTTTAAATCAAGTTTGGGGGTAGGAAGTAACATAAATTTTAAAGTTAGTATACTTCCTTTTAGTTTAATATTATTGCAGGCATGTTTTAGGCTAGATTTACTTTCTCTTGCAGTCATTCTATCCTAATTTTACATGTATATGAATTTGATAGGAAGTTGTAGTAGTTAGTAGATTCAAGTTATACTTTTTCTTCCTACTACATTTTATGGAATTAAGTGTAAAATGTTTAAAAATTCAAGTTTGGGGGGAAGAATTTTTTTTAAAAAAAAAGAAGCGAACTAAATTTTATTTGTCCTCAATTAACTATATTTATAAAATTAATTTAACATGACCTTGGATATTTTAGTTTAACTTTAAATGACTATATTTATGTGTGTAAATATTATGGTAAAAGTTTTTAATAATGAAAGTTTTTAATTTTGGTAAAAGTTTTTAATAATGAAGGTCCACTCTAAAATTAAAGATATTTTGTATGAAATGATGACTATGTTTTTCTATTTAAAGTAAAGGAAATTTTATTTTTGAAGTATTAAAAATTTTAAAGATTCATGTAAGAATAAAAGAATGAAACATTATGAAAAATCATAAACTAATACGAATTTATGAAGTGAAGAAATGTAAGGAGTTTTGACTTTAAGAAGAGGATAGTGAAGTTGAAAATTTTTAAAGGCTATCCAGATATAGTAATCCTCACTTGAAAAATAAAAGAAAAGAAAGGATTGAAAAGATCCTGAATAAAAAAAAGAGAAGAAGAAGAAAAGAAAAACAAAAGAAAAATGAGTGAGGAGAAGCTTGAGGAGAAGTCTAATAAAAAATTTGCTTCATTTAAATCAACTTAAAGAAAATGCTTTATTACATTTCCTAAACTTGTATTAGAGTATTAGTAACATTACTCATGAAGTTCTTTTTCTTATGAATGTTCTAGTATCCTTGATATGAAAAATTGTAATTCTTCTTGAAATGAATAGAGATTCAGAAATCTTAAATTTGATTACTAAGTGGTGTTGGACTTAGAGTTTGAATATAAGTTATTAAGGTTTTTCTTAAATATTACTACTTTATTTATGAAACTAAAGTAGAAAAGTTTATAAGTTAATCTCTATCGTAAGTCATATTTTTATGTAGTAAAAGGGTTACTTGAGGACAAGTAACGTTCAAGTTTGGGGGATTTTGATACGCCTAAAAATTACCTACTTTTAAATATATATATATATTTTATGCTCAATTTTAATGATTTTTAATGATATTACACTTTAAAGAAATGTATTTTGCATATTTTTGGTTTTAGGTTAGGTACAAGCATATTTTTGGTTTTAGGTACAAGAAATGGACTTTTGGAGAAAATGGAGCTAAAATAAGACAATTTAGAGTAAAAACGAGCAAGAAAGAAAATTCTGACTTGACACATTTCGATATGTATTTCTCTACTTAATCTACTTTCCATTTCTCACATATTTTTGAATGAAATTACACTTTAAAGAAAGGTTGTTTTCATGCTTATTTTGTAGGTATATATGTTAGAAGTGAAACACAACTGAAATGGGGTGAAACGAAGCTTAAATGAGGCCAAATGAAGCAACATGGTGGAGCTGATGTAGAGTGGCACATGATGCACCAAAATCCAAAGAACTGGCATATGATACGCTAAAATCGGTGCATGATGCGCCAAAGACGACTTTTGGCGGATTAAGGCATTTCAAGAAGAATTTTTGGCAAATTTCAAATGGACACTTGTTCTAAGCATCCCTTGGAGTGATTCAATGCATCTAGAGACTTTGGAAGGTTCTTTTATGAAGGGATATGTATCTTGGATCAATGGACACATCCTTTGAATTCAAATGATTTGACTTATGGATAGAATTTTGGAGAGAATTTTGAATTCTTTTCGGAGAGTAGCATGTAAAGGTGGTGAAAAGAAGAGATAGAGAGAGAAAGTCAAGGGCTTGGAGATTTTCTTCAAGTATTGTAAGAAGAGAGGGAAGGTGAGAGATTTTTCTTCATTACACTTCTAAGAGAGAATTGAGAGTGCTTATAAAGAGAGAAAGGCTTAAAGAGAACTTTTAGGAATTTTCTTGGGAAGGATTGTGGGATAAGCTGTGTCTTTTATTTCTTTTATTTTGTAAACTTATTTTTATATATGAAATCCATGTTTTATCGTATCTTTTTCATGAATTATGAGTAGTCTTCTTTATCATTCTCCACACTTTGAGATATGATTTTGTGAAGAATTGATTTTGTTTTATATGGTTTTAAATGTCAGAATGTGTAATGATTTGAACTCTGAACTTCATTTACTTATTGATCTGGCCAATTGAATTGTTAAAATGTGTTGAGAAACATATGTTCCGAAAGGGCTATGATTTCTACAACATGGGGAGAATCACATTTGATTTCATGAGAGAGCATGTTATCCATAGAGTTGGGTGCAAATAAACATGGAAATATACTTTGTTGGAGGCAGAATTAGAGATTTTAAGGTGACAACTTAAAATCCCTAATTTGGTCCAGTTGATTGGAAACTAATTCAAGATGGTTAGCCCTCAGGTGAGGGAGTAGTGAGAGCTCTTGAGTGGCAGCTGGTGTCCTCCTAGGCTAACCACAGAATTAGTGACCAAACTTTGGAATAGTAAATGTTCTTTATGCAGTCGGAGGAGGATAAGGAATAGGATTGCTCCTATTTGGCATAAAATAATTTATATATATATTTTCAAATTATTTAAGGTTCTTTACAATCCATATATTCATTATAAAGGGGAAGGATGCCTTCCTAAATTTGAACTTTCTGTCACAAAAACTTTGTTAGTTTTCATAAGTTTACTTTTGAAAGTTTAGAATCTAGTTTAGTTAATTTTGTCTTTCAACTGCATTTTAATTATCATTCACTCTAGTATTTAATATTCAAATTTCACACTTTACTTTTGTAGTTTTAAAAATTGTAGTGTAGGATATAATCTTAAGAATTTACTTATAGGCATCTCCAACTTCCCTATGGGATCGATATCTAGGGCTCCATTAGAGTCCTTTCTTACTTGAGTGATACATATACTTACGTTATTTTTATTGGGGATTTAGCAGTTTAAAGATTTTTAAAAGATAAAACTATTTTCACTGAAGTTATTTTTATTGGGATTAATTTGCATATTTGTTTTTGTATCTTTCGTGTGTATTTGGTAATATTGAAAAATATTTGCAAAATTAACACACTAAATCGACTGCATCAAGTTTTTAGTATCGTTGACGGGGAAGTAACAGAAAGTATTAGTAAGTTATTTTATAATTTATATTATTTTTATTTTTTAAAACTAAAAAAAATGTGTTTGTAGTTTAGTTTGAATATTTTCTTATTTAAGTGTGTTTGCTTATTTTAAATTACTTGTTGTGTTTGTTTATGTGTAGTGTAAGATCTGAGTATTTAGTTTCTTACGATTCTGAGTTAGAAAGAACTATTAGAAAAATTCAAAAACAACAAAAAGTGATAGACCATATTAGCAAAATGACTTGCAATTTAAATAAATCTGGAAATGAAAATGATCATCGAACTTTAAGAGATTGTGCTAATCCTACAACACATGAAAATCATTTGAGTGTACAAAACCCTGCTATAACAGTCAATTCATTTGAGCTTAAGCCTGCTATTATCCAAATGGTACAAAACAATCTATTTAGGGGAACACTAACTGAAGATCTTAATTTACACCTTGCTAGTTTTTTAGAATTGTGTGCTACTTTTAAATATTATGGAGTGTCGAATGATGTCGTCAGACTTAGACTTTTTCCTTTTTCACTAAGGGATAAAGCTAAGATGTGGTTAAACTCGTTAGCACCTAGATCTATCAAAACTTGGGGAGATTTATCACAAAAATTTTTATCTAAATATTTCCAACATTCAAAAACTGCTAGGCTTAGAAATGAAATTACATCTTTTTGTTAGTTTAAAGGGGAATCAATTTATGAAGTCTAGGAAAGATGTAAAGATCTCCTTAGAAAATCTCCACGCCATGTGTTGCTAGATTGATTAATAATTCAAAATTTTTATAATAGATTGGTTGGATCTCTTAGATTAATAATTGATGCTGCTGCTGGTGGATCATTAATGTCAAAACCATTTGATGAAGCATATACTTTAATTGAAGAGATGGCTACTAATAATTTTCAATGGCCCTCTGAAAGAGTAAATCCAAAAAGAGTAGGCAATATTCATGATTTTGATGCAACATCTATGCTAGCTGCCTAAATAGTTGTTATATCGAAGAAGATAGATGGATCTCCTTATAAAATCTCCACACCATGTGTTGCTAGATTGATTAATAATTCAAAATTTTTATAATAGATTGGTTGGATCTCTTAGATTAATAATTGATGCTGCTGCTGGTGGATCATTAATGTCAAAACCATTTGATGAAGCATATACTTTAATTGAAGAGATGACTAATAATAATTTTCAATGGCCCTCTGAAAGAGTAAATCCAAAAAGAGTAGGCAATATTCATGATTTTGATGCAACATCTATGCTAGCTTCATAAATAGTTGTTATATCGAAGAAGATAGATCAATATAGAATGAATTATTCTCAGACATCACCTGTGCTTGAGGAAAAGTCATTGAGACAAATGATAGAATCTCAATCTTCTTATGAGACCTTAAATGCAATAAATAATTATTTTAATAATTCTTATGCCAATTATTATAATCCTGGTTGGAAGAATCATCCAAATTTTAGTTAGAGTAACAATCTCTACTGCTACAAATCCACAATAGGGAAACAACACTACGAACCCATTGGGAAAGTCCAACAATAAAGGGAATCCAACTTATAAATCTTATTACCCTCCATGTTTTAATAATTTGTAGAGTAAGAGAGAAAATTTGTCAATAGAAGAATTGATATTGCAAATGGGGAGTCAATTACAAAGTCAAGGAGCAGCAATTAAAAACAAGTAAAATCAATTAGGATGTATTACTATCGTACTTAGCAATAGACCTCCGGGAACGTTGCTTAGTAATGTTGAAGTAAATCCTAAAGATCAGAACAAGGAGCAAATTAAGGCTATTCAACTGAGAAGTAGAAAAGAATTAGAAAACAGAGTTCAAAAAGAAGTGGAAGTTGAAGTTGAAAAAGATGAGGTGGAAAATGAAAAATCTAGTGAAGATTTTCATTTTAAGTCAGAATGTCCTATTAAACCAATGAAAATTATTGTAGAAAGACCACCATCTCTATTTCCTGAAAGACTGAAGCAGAAAAAATAGAGATAACCAATTTTCAAAATTTTAAAAAATATTGAGGAAATTAACAATAAACATTCCATTTTTGAGGCTTTTGAACAAATGCCAAGCTATGTGAAGTTCATGAAGGATATACTTAATAAAAAAGGAAGTTTATAGATAATGAGACTGTTGCACTTAGTAAAGAGTGTAGCGCTATAATTCAAAAAAAGCTTTCTGAAAAACTTAAAGATCCTGGAAGTTTTATAATTCCTTGTGCTTTTGGTGAAATATTTTTAGAAAAGTTTTATGTGATTTAGGAGCCAATATTCCCTACAAAAGGTAAAGATGATGAATCTTATCGAATGGATGTCATAAGATATTTAAGTGAATGTCATTTCAAAATAACTTATAAAGATAAATCTGAGATGAAAGAGTTGGAACACAAGCAAAATAAAGAATTCGATCAATATGAAGATTTATATAAGGAAGATTCAAACTATGTTCGAGAACGTTTTAAATTTTTGAACACAATAGAGAAAGATACATCTTTTAGTCCATCAATTGAAAAACCTCCTGAACTTGAGTTAAAGTTGCTTCCTTCACATTTGAAGTATGCCTTCTTAGGTGATTCCTCAACATTACCTGTTATAATTTCTTCAAAGTTAACTATAGAAGAAGAAGAGAGTTTGATGAAGATTTTAAAGAGGTATAAGAAAGCTTTTGGATGGAAAATTGCTGATATAAAAGGCATCAGTCCTTAAATTTGTATGCATAAAATTCATATGGAAGAGAACTGGAAACCCAGGGTTGATCCTCAAAGGAGATTGAATTCTATTATGAAATAAGTTGTTAAGAAAGAAATTTTAAAGTGGTTAGATGCTGGAATTATCTACCTTATTTCAGATAGTGAATGGGTTAGTCCAATTTACTATGTTCCTAAGAAAGGAGTGATTGTGACTTTTAATGAACATGATAAGTTAATACCAACAAGAAAAGTCACAGGATGTTAAATATGCATTGATTATATAAAACTAAATCTCGCCAAAAGGAAAGATCATTTTCCACACCCTTTCTAGATTAGATGATGGATAGACTGGATAGACTAGCTCAGCAAAAATACTTTAGTTTTATGGATGGATATACTGGTTTTCACTGAATACAAATAGCTCCTGAGAATCAAGAGAAACAACTTTTACCAGTCCTTATGGTACATTTGCTTTTACAAGAATGTCCTTTGGTTTATGTAATGCACCTGCTACATTTCAAAGATGTATGATGGCTATTTTTTGTGATTTAATTGAAAAAGGGATTGAAATTTTTGTGGATGATTTTTCAGTGTTTGGAACTTCATTTGACTTATGTTTAGAACATTTATCAAAAGTTCTTAAGCATTATAAAGAAACAAATTTAGTCCTTAATTAGGAAAAATGCTAATTTATGGTAGTAGGAGGAATAGTTTTGGGACATCAAATTTTAGAAAATGATATGGAAGTAGACCCTGCAAAAATTTAAGTGGTCGCTAGATTACCTTACTCAATAAGTTTAAAGGAGATTAGAAGTTTTTTAGGACATTATGGATTGTACAGGTGATATATTAAAGACTTTTCAAAAATTGTGAAGCCTCTATGACATTTACTTGAAAAAGATGTAATTTTTAATTTTGATGAAGAGTGCCTAAAAGCTTTTGAATTATTAAAAAAAAATTAGTCACTGCACTAATTATTGCTTCACCAGATTGAGAAAAACCTTTTTAATTAATGTGTGATGCTAGTGATTATGTTATTGGATCTGTTTTAGGACAGAAGCATGATAAGATTTTCAAGGTTATCTACTATGCTAGTAGAGCTCTTAATGAAGCTCAATTTAATTATACCACAACTGAGAAAGAGTTATTAGAAGTAGTATATGCTTTTGATAAATTTAGATCATAAGTGATTGAGACTAAATGTGTAGTGCATACAGATCATTCTGCTATTAAATATTTATTGAAAAAGAAGGATGCAAAACCAAGATTGATAAGATGGGTTTTTCCTTTGCAAGAATTTGACTTTGAAATAGTAGATAGGAAGGGAGCTGAGAATCAAATTGTTGATCATTTTTCTAAGCTTGAATTAGAAAAACCACTCTATTTTGAAAAAGAAATTCAAAACATTTTCCAGATGAAAAATTGTTCAATATTAATGAGTGCGGTGTTCCATGGTATGCCGACATTGTGAACTTCATTGTTAGTGATATTATACCCTATGGAATGACATACCAAAAAAAGAGGAAATTTATATCTGAAGCTAAAACTTACTTTCGGGATGATCCATTTCTATATAAACAAGGAAAGGATCTTATTATTCGAAGATGTGTGCCTTTATAAGAAACTTATGACTTTATCCCAAAATGTCATAATTCAGATTTTGGGGGAGATAAAACAACATAAAAATTTTACAATATGGATTTGATTAGCCTACAATATTTAGAGATGTTAATGCTTATATCAAAACATGTGATCGATGTCAATGAGAAGGCAATATTTCTAGGAGGAATGAGATGCCCCTCAATTATATGTTAGAAGTTGAGATATTTGATGTTTGGGGATTAAATTTCATGGGACCATGTATATCATCTTTTGGAAATTTATATATATTGTTAGCAATAGATTATGTATCCAAATGGATAGAATATGTTTTGTAGATTTGGGATGCTGAGAGTGATCATAACTGACGGGGGAAGTCATTTCAGAAGCAATAATAGAGGAATTATCATCCTCGGACAAATGGTTTGGTTGAATTATCCAATCATTAAATTAAAAGAATATTGGAAAATATGTGAATCAAAAAAAAAATGGATTGGGCAATCAAACTTGACCATACTTTGTGGCTTTGACTATGCTTTGTGGGATCATAGGACTGCATACAGAACTCCTATAAGAATGTCCCTATAATATTTGGGAAAGCGTGTCACTTACCAGTTGAACTTGAACGTAAAGCATATTGGATGATTAAGAAATTTATCTATAATTTGAAAGATGTTGGTGAGAAAATATTATTGGAAATTTATCTATAATTTGAAAGATGCTGGTGAGAAAATATTATTGCAATTAAATGAGCTTGAAGAGAAAAGGAATGAATCTTATGAAAGTGCTAAGATTTACAAAGAAAAGATGAAGATATGGCATGAGCAAAGGATTCTAACTAAAAACTTTTAGCCAGGGCAACAAGTTTTTCTTTACAATGCAATGTTAAGGTTAATCTCAGGCAATATTAAGTATAGGTGGATGGGCCCTTTTGTTGTGATGAAAGTTTATCCCTATGGAGCTGTGGATATTAAAGATCCTAAAACTAATAAAATATTCAAATTGAATGGTCACAAGCTGAGATTGTACTTTTTAGGCAACCAGCTTAAATTAAATGTTTTACTGATGTTGGGTTAACCAGAATAAGTACTGGTTACATCGGGCTGACGACGTTAAACCAAGCGTTCTGTGGGAGGCACCCCATAGTTATCTGTGTGTTTGTTTTTTTATTATTATATAGATGTGTGTGAATTAGAAAATTTTGGTAGTATTTTGACTGAGTTAGTGAATAATTTAAGACCATAAAAGATGACTTGGACATGTTAGAACGAATGTTTGGACGTTAAGTTGACCAGTGCTAAATTGAGCGCTGGCGCTTGAGTGCCAAAATCAGGCGCTTAAGCGTAACTGTTAAAAAATATGTGCAAATTTGGTTTCTGGAAGTTCTACTGTGAATTGGTTGGCTTGAACGTGTAAGAGCATTTATAAGATGTGCTTAAGAGTTATGGGAGAGGTTTAAAGTTTATAAATAGAGGTCTATGAGTAGAAATCTCACCACACCTGAATTTAACCCTTAAATTTAAGTGAAAAGATAAAATTTTGAAAAATGTCTTCTTGGGAGAGTGATTTGAAGAAGGAGGAGGAGGTAATGAGAAAGAAGTTTATAGTCAGAGTGCGCAAAAGGTGTATAACAATTTTCTAGCCGTTAGTATCAAAGAAATAGCGGAGAAAATCACGAGGATTGAGGCTAACATAGCTGCAATAGAAGCAAAAGTGATAGAATTTAACGCACATCTGGATCATTTGGTATGACAAATAAAAATGCAGTTTAGTCATACTAGTTTTATAGAAAAATCAAATAAGGCTATGTATCTGAAGAACAAGTGGATTGAAGACGATTCAACCAGAGTTATTAATCATCGTCTGTTATTTCACAGAGAGGCTAACTATAAACCAGAATTGGTTCCATCAACTAGGGAATGGAATTAAGTTTGTGATTTTGTGTTTATGTGTTTAGTATTTGTTTATGTTAAGTGTTTTTAATGTGTGTTTTAATGTTATGAAAGTCTAGTTTTGTGTTAGGAATTTTCTTATCTGAGACTAATTAGATTGAGAATCTATGTATTTGAAATTGTTCGGAATTATTTTTGAATTAATATAAGTGTTTCATTTGTGTGAAATTTTGTTTTGTTTAGTGTTGAATTGAATTAGCAAAATTGGTGAAACTTGAGTAAGAGGAGGGATAAGAGTAAGAAAATAGTATATACAGTATTTTGAGACCATAGAGGGTTGGTTGACTTAGGCTAGAAGTGTATTTCACTTAAATGAAAAAAATCAAAATTTGTGCGCTGGCGCCGAAGTGCCAAAACCCGCGCTTAAGCACTGTCTAAATAGATAGACTGGTGCCTAAGTGTTGAATACTTTGCCCTTATGCACTAGTTCAAAAAAACAAGTTCGCGAACAATTTTTAATAAATTTTTGGCCTGAAAAACTCCATTTTTCTTCTTTGCTCGCCTTCTTCCTCTGTTTTTCACAATTTCTAGGCTAGGGCATCACCTAAGTTGAAGATTACTTGGGGGATTCAAGTAGAAATTGTTAGATGTTTTCATCTTGAGGTAAGAGCTTCACTTCTATGCAAATATTTTTTATTTTCACCATTTATTTTGAGCACATTCCTAAGTTACTTGAAAATCACTATTCATGGTAAATTTTTTGGAAAAATTGATGGAAAATGCATAAATTTGTTAGCTTAAGCTTTTAGAAGTTGAGTTTAGTGATTTGGAGTTGATTGTGGATTTATTTTGAATTTTATACAAATTTTTAGAAAATGGCACCGAGAATGAAAAGAAGCAAGCGGAAAGCTTCGTTTGATTTTAGTAAATTTGTTAGTTCGAGAGCTTAGGACAGGTATAACGATGTACTGCAAATAAGAAAACTGATTCCTGAGCAATGTTACAAAAGTCCAGGAGCTGTTGAAGAGTTGATTGTTAGCCGCTAGTGGGAGCAGTTATGTTATTTTTCTGTTGTCGCCGTGATTTCTATTGTACTAGAATTCTATGCTAATCTCTCGGAGGCTGATGAAAAAGGAATAGTGAGGGAGAAAACAGTGTCATTTTCTTCTGAGGTAATTAATCAGTTTTATCATTTGCCTCCTAGTACTTTTTGTTTTTATGCAAACTATGGTCCTACTGAGGAGGAGCTAGATGAGATTATATCATCTTTAACTGCTGGGAGAGGATTATAGAAGATTACAAATGAAAGAAGAGTAAATTTTTCAGTAAATTTTTTAAATTTTTCTGCCTCAAAGTTGGATGCTAATGCAAAGGCATGGCATTATTTTATTTCTGGTTCTCTGCTACCTGCAAATCATTTGAGTGAAGTGACTCAAGTGAGAAAAACTTTGAACAACTGTATTTAGCAGTCCAAGCCTTTTGATATTGGAGGATTGATTTATGGAGTTATTACCAGTTTTGCCATCGCTACTACTACCGCAGGTTTGGGATTTGCATCCTTGATCTTTTCATGATGTGAGCAAGCTGGTGTTAAATTTGACAGCTGGAAGGAGATCTTACGACCATTGAAGTTTATTACCAGAGTGAATGTGAAGACTTATTCACATCATTCAATATTTTGTTGGAAAGGTGGATTCTCCAGTTGTTCTGCTGCCTCTACTTCACATGCTTCTACATCATAGGGTCAGACTTCTGGTTTTGAGTCTCAAACTGAGTTATTACAAAGGATTTTAGATAATGTCAATTACACTGCGGATAAGGTATGAAACTTAGAGCATTTTGCAGAGCATATGGATGGGTATATGAGAAGAAGAAGTGATTATGAGGAGGAATACAACACAACTATGGAGCATCTCAAAAGAGGTAATTGAGATGTAGTATTTTCTCAGTATCCTAGATATCCACCATATGAGCTTACAACTGCTTGGCGTAGGGATAATAGTGATGATGAGTAAGATGATGCTTAGTTTGATTTGTTGATCTATTTTATGTTTTATGTTGTTTTTTTTTATGTGTTACTATGAACTGTGGATGGTGCAGGTATTCTATACTTTTTTGTTGAGTTCAGTTGAGAGTATTGAGACTGCTAGTTTTTGTTATGTTGTGTTTTGTTTAGTACACCTTCTATGACATATTTGTATTTTAGTGTTGTTAGAATGTTTTAGTGGTAGTAATTATGTTAATTGTGTTGGTTTGTGTATTTAGTTAGTGTTGTTAAACTTAATTCTGTAATCTTAGAAAGGTTTAGAATTTAGCTAACTTGTTACTTTAAGTTGCATGTTTAAAATTTAAAATATACTACCAATTATTTTTCTTTATGTTGCAATCATGTTGGTTTACTAATAAGTTTATTTACTTTTCAGTTATACTCTACTGCATAGAAGTCTTATGAATCTCTGTATGTTAAATAATTAAAAAAAATTGATCAAATTAAATTTTTACTCTTGTTTTTAATATTTGTATTTACATATTTAGTATATGAAAATTCCTGTAAGCATGTTATAGTTAGTTTTCATTCCTACTTATTTATATATGATGCTAAATGTTTTATTTTTGTTTGTTTTATTTTTGTTTAAGTTTGGGGGGGATGAAAAATTTTAATGAAACTTAAAAGTTTATTTGTTATCAAATGTATTTCAAGTAAATTTGATTTTAATTTGAAAAATGATTATGTATATTAAGTTATATTAGGGAAGTAAAATTTTGATTTTAGAAATGAGTAAGAGAATTTAGTTAAAGATTACAGTAATGAAGAAAAACTTAAAGTTAAAAACTTTTAGTATGGAAAATGCTAAATATAGTGTAACTATCTTTAGTAAGAAAAATAGTATTTTTGAAAAAGTTAGAAATTTAGACCTTTTATTTTCAAAACTTAAATTTATTTTATTGAAATTAATTTTCAAAAATATTATTATGTTTTTTAAGTAAAAGAAAATTATCAACTCTTTGCTTTAGTAAAGGAAGAGTGGAATTCAAAACTATTAAAGGCCTATCCAGATATAATAAACCTTGCCTGAAAAAGAGAAAGAAAAAGAAAAAGAAAAAGGAAATAAAAAAGAAAAGAAAAGGGAGGAGGAGCTTGAGGGTTAGTGCCTAATCAAAAATTGGTTTCACATCTGATCTTTTTAAAGTATAAGACTTGTGAAACTCTTAAGCTTAAGGATATAATATAGCAAATAAAATTATGCTTAATAAAAATTTTTTAAGTGGAGATAATAAAATGCCTCAATTCTATATTTGGAAAATCTTCAATATTTATGAATTAGACAGGAACTCATATTTTCATATTTATTAACTTTAAAAATTTATAAACTTAAGGTTGGTCTCATTTACTAATATTTTTTCTAAATCGGACTACTATATTTCTAAATCTAAATTTTGGTAACTCCTAAAGAAACTCATATACATTATCTACTTATGTTGGTTTTTAAAGTTTGAAAATTCACTTGAGGACAAGTAACATCTTAAGTTTGGGGGATTTTGATACACTTAAAATATATAGTATTTTTATATGCATTTTATACCTATTTTTTGAGATATTGCGCTTTAATGAAAGGCATTTGTGTATTTTTTTGTAGGTACAATCAAATGGATGAAAATGCTAAAAGGAGTGAAAAAGGGTAAAATTTTGAGCAAAAATGAAGAAATGTGCAACAATGAACTGGGGCGCTTAAGTGCCCAGGATTGGCGCCCAGGTACCTCGTGCTTAAGTGCCAAAGTTAGTTACTTGAATAAATAATTAATTGGAGCGGAATTTTGAAGAGGTGTTTGAAGCAACCCTTGATAAAAAAGTGGGAAATAGCCCATGGACACAAAAATTCATTCAATTGGCTTATGAGGAGACAACTTCTATAAGAATCAATGAATGATAAGAAAAGATTTAGATTTTCCAAGAGAAGGGGGCCAGTCATCCATAAAACTTCACAGTCCATTATCGCCGCCACCGCCTTTCATCATCACCGCTGCCGCCAGCCACCTCTATTTTATTTTATTTTATTTTATTTTGAGTATTAATTTGTATTGTGAGAGAAGGAAGAGAATTCAAAGAAACTTCAAGACATTTGGTGGTGAGAATTTGAGATAATTGTTTATGTTTGTGACTGCACTTGGTTTTTAATTTAGATTTATTGTTTTTGTGCTTGATTTCTACATTTAAACACATGTGTGCTTGTGTTTTCTCCATGAATTATAAGTAGTTTTCCTTATCTTTTTCCTTAAAATGATAAGTGATTAAATGTTTGTCGGCGCTATTTTTGGTTGGAGGAGTGGTCACCGGAATCGAAATTCCGTCGCCCGCTTCGGAAGGACGTTTTAATTTACATATATAGTTATAGTGAAATTAAACTTATCCCATATCTTTCAAAGTTTAGATGAAAGAGAACTACACCTCAAGCTATGTATCTATCCTGAAAGATAAACACAAGACTTGAGGGTGAGACTCGATCAAATAAACTAATAAATATATGACTTCCGTTTAAATCTTTGAAACCATTTTTATTTATAAGTCAACAAGTTCCCAATTTAATATAAAAAATTAAATATGGTTTATATTAAGCATTTAATATTAACTTTTTTTACTTTTTATGCAGTTAGTTGACCGCGACTTTATATATGCTTAAAAATAAAGATAAATATGGACGTAATAAATATTCAATAATTGTAAAGTCACACTT
>NW_018252520.1:0-933 GCF_001263595.1 Phalaenopsis equestris
AAGAACATCCGAGATATTGCCCGTACCACAGATTCCTAGGACACACCTTAGAAGAGTGTTGCAGTTTCAAAGACTTGCTTGAGGAGAAGTTCAAGAATGGGGACGTAACAATCTCGGAAGAATATTTGAAAGAAATCTGAAAGAGGTTCTATCAATATGATTTCGGTCGATTTATTTGTTCCAATCTATTCCTATCCAGCTGCCAAAGAATGAAATGCCTCTTGGCTACTATTGTATTACTATATTTGTTTAAATGAGAAATTAGCATGATCAATGTTAGTCTATCCCATCCCTCCCACCGTAATTAATGAAAGAAAAGGGTTTGTTGTTGTTTAGGATTGTGCAATTTTAATAAAAAAACTGATCACCTCGAAGAAAATTTGGATGTTTTGATAAGACTATGACTTCAAGGGAGAATGAAATTAATGTCCTAATATCTGAGTCATCAACTTTAAATAATTTGGACTGGGTCCTAAGTTGATTTTAAAATAAGATATTGCGGTTGAAATATGAATAGTTGACTCGGGATATCACGAGCCTTTTAATTTCCTGCCACGTGATTAGGTCCTGACTTTCCAACGAGTTATAATATCCCAGAATTCAACTTAAGAAACATTTGAGGATTATTAGTCAGTGCAATTTGGACATTCAAAATCTTTAAAAGAAATATGTTCTACCAGATTTAGTAATTCTCAGAAAATAAAGGGAGAAAAAAAAATTCAAAATTGTGAATCCCCTGAGAAGAAGCTTGAGGTAAGCATAAAATCAAAAATTGGTGTCTGAATTCAGACATTCAAAATCTTTAACATATGTCTCACCAGATATAGTAATTCTCAATAAAAAAAAGAGAAGAAAAGGGGAATAAAAAAAAGAAAAAAAAAATCAAAGAAAAGGAAAGTCTCCCTGAGAAGAAGCTTGAGGTGGACGTATAAT
>NW_018252520.1:1229-2174 GCF_001263595.1 Phalaenopsis equestris
AAGAACGTTAGAAAGATTTCTCAAAGACAACTTCAACAACCTTTACAGAATCTCCAACAAATCAAATGATGACAACTATGAACGAAGCTACGAACTTGCGGCCTCTTCAACCATGGTATCCGTAGAAATAACACATCTTTTATGTGTACTTGAAGGAATATAGTTCCGTTGGTACCTTAACGATGGGCTATTTTCTACACTTGTCATTTGTCAGTGGATGATACTTCAGGAAGTACTGTGCCTTGCTATATTTTGGAGACAAAGACTCATTCTTAGAAGCTCAGATGTCGTGCTTGTCTGAAACTGGGTCCAAATCCTAATAAAAAGAAAAGAAAATGATGAATTTCTCGAGTTCGAGGTTTCTTACTCTTTGCTTGCGTAGTGCAACTAGCTTGGTCTGCACCAGTTTTCTTCATATCCCCATGGAATTTCACATTCTGCACAAAATCTCACAAAGTTTCACAATTTTTTTTCCTCACCAATGTCAATCTTCATAAATTCTACTAGTTTCCCACGAATTCGAAATAGGATATTTTAGAGGATGAGGATTTCACATCTGATTCCGCATTGCTTAGCAGTGATTCACACGATATTTTAGAGGATGAAGATTTTACATTTGATTTCGCATTGCTTTGCAATGGCCCACACGATATTTTAGAGGATGAGGATTTCACATCCGATTCTGCATTGCTTAGCAATGATTCACATGATATTTTAGAGGATGAGGATTTCACATCCGATTTCGCATTGCTTTCCAATGGTTCACACAATATTCTAGAGGTTGAGGATTCACATCCGATTCCGCGTTGCTTTAGGAGCCCTTCTTATTGTAATCTTTCAAATCAAATTCTAGGGGTTGAGGATTCACATCCAATTCCGCGTTGCGTTTAGGTTCTCATCCTATTGCAATCTTTCAAATCAAATTCTAGAGGTTGAGGATTCACA
>NW_018252520.1:3213-4175 GCF_001263595.1 Phalaenopsis equestris
GTTGCTTTAGGAACCCCTCCTATCGCAATGTTTCGAATCAAATTCAACGATATTCTTGAGGTTGAGGAAATAAGCCCTTCGATTAATTCAAGACATCCTATTCTCTCTTTTGAATCAGTCATACATTTTTGATTCTTTACGTTTGAGGTCGGACCCTACATTCTGACACTTTTTTTTGAAAATTGACCTACATTTCAATTCTCACTTCCGAATCAGTCCTAAATTTCTGATTCTTTACATTTGAGGTCGGACCTTAGATTCCGACACTTTCTTTTGAGAATTGACTTACATTTCAATTCTCACTTCCGAATCAGTCCTAAATTTCTGATTCTTTACATTTGAGGTCGGACCTTAGATTCCGACACTTTCTTTTGAGAATTGACTTACATTTCAATTCTCACTTCCGAATCAGTCCTAAATTTCTGATTCTTTACATTTGAGGTCGGACCTTAGATTCCGACACTTTCTTTTGAGAATTGACTTACATTTCAATTCTCACTTCCGAATCAGTCCTAAATTTCTGATTCTTTACATTTGAGGTCGGACCTTAGATTCCGACACTTTCTTTTGAGAATTGACTTACATTTCAATTCTCACTTCCGAATCAGTCCTAAATTTCTGATTCTTTACATTTGAGGTCGGACCTTAGATTCCGACACAGCCTTGGACCTCCATGAACGTACCGAGCACCTCTGATCAAAGCTTCCCTTCTCAGAGAAAATTTATTGAACTCCTCATCTCGAGCATATTTTGATTCTCCATTTGATTAGGCTTAATTTTATTGCATGAGTACTGTATGGATGTGTTCGTCACACTTAGACGAGCCCAAAGGGCCAAACCAAAAATAAACCACACTTAATTTTTTTAAGAAATTGTGAGATCTTAAGCTCACAAAATGGATGGTTCTCAAGCTAAGGCATTGGGGACGATGACAGGCAGCCGTCTGAACGCGTGTTTATCTT
>NW_018252520.1:4282-20745 GCF_001263595.1 Phalaenopsis equestris
GTGGAGCTTCGGAGTTTCCTAGGCTGAGGCGGCGCCGCACATTTAAATAGATAAATAGGGTATTTTCTGAGTTAAATAAATATCCCTAAGTTCAAAAATCCATATCTTAGTGTAGAAAAATCAATAAAATAAAATGAAAATACCCTTTTGCTTAGTGAAAAAAGGAGAATAATATGGAAATAATTTGAAGTTTGTTTGACTCATATTTTATTTTTAATTAGTTAAATATGGTTTTGAGTCTTTTAATTCTTCATTCATGTAGAAATTTTACCATGACCTGAAATTTTGGCATATTGTTGCCTCTGTCTTAGGAAACATTCCCTGATTTTCCTAAAGTTAGAGGATATCTTTAGATAGAGATATATATTTTCTAAGTTTATGTCTATTATTTGCATAAATTAATCATCATATTAGCATGTTGCTTAGACAAATCCAAGAAAATTTTGAAAGGTTTCCTATGACCAAAGAACTCTTTGGAAAATATTTCATAGGTTAAGTTATTAAGATACACTTAATTTCCACCAACCCCAAAACATAAAAAAAAAATTAATTTTGGGAAACACAAAAATTTGAATGACTTAATTTTTAATCTCCACTGTGATTTAAATTTCAGAGAACTCCCCATAAAAATTTCAAAACATTTGGAGTTCATTCAATAACTCAAATTGATTTTTCAAGTTAAATGACATTTTTGGCACTAAAATGATTTTTAATAATTAAAATATAACTCAAAAAATTTAAAACTTAGTTTATAGAGTTTTGTGTGATTAAAGGAATTTTATAAAAATAAAATGGTAATTAAAATTTCACGAAAGATAATAAAATCATGAAAATGTTCTAAATTATTTTCTAATGTCCTAAATTTCTTCCTAAGGACTTAGGAATAATTGTAATATTTTTCCTGATTTTCTAAATAAAGATATTAAATTTTGAAGTTTAAAATAATTTTTAAAGGCTAAAAATGGATTGTTACTAAAATAATTCCAATAATTTAAAGAAAAATTAGAAAAATGTGAAATTTGTTTCTTTGGGTTCCTGGACATTATAGAGATTTAATAAAAATATAAAACTTAATTTTCCACATTTAAAATATTTAATAATTAATAAATACATCAAAATTTAAAATAATTCTTAAAATTCAAATATAATTCAATAAATCATGATATTTCGGCCCAATGCTTCTCTAGTATAAGTCTACCTTCAGTAAAAATTTGAACGGATTAGGGTTTGACTTGGTCAAGTTATAGAATTGTCTTTGTAAAATCTTATTTTTGCATTAAAATAAATATGTAAATTAAATCAAATTTTGAAAAAGTAGAAAAGTCACATTTTCTCCTCTAATGCCTTAATTGACCCATGAATGAGATAGGAGAAAAATTTCAAAGTCATTTGAATTGAATTTGACAAATTATGAAGTGATATAGCCTTAGGGGCAAAAGCGTAATTTTTGAAATTTAGCCTTAATTAATATTTAGGCTTAATTCAAGGAGGGAAAGGGTAACCTATGATTTTAACTAACTTATTTGTATAATTTAAACACAAGGGGATTACTTGGTAGAAACCAACCTCATTGTTTCATAATCAAGGGATAAATTTGTAATTCCTTAAATTATTAAAATTTAGAAGTCTATTAAGTTAAATGATCTTAAACTTAGGGGTATGACTTTGGAACTTGATAACTCACTAATCTAATACCCCTATTGGATGTTCAAATGACTTTCAAAAATGATTCATCATCACTTAAAATTCAATCACTTCCAAAATATACGACTAAGACATCCACCAAAGCCTTAAGGGCTTAGTAGTGACCTAGGATAAATCAAATTTGATTAAATGAGGATTGAAAAAGTGAAAATAATTAAAATTGAACATCTTTAAAACACTACAAACCCAAATTAAAAAAAAAATAACTAAGTGTTTCAACAATGCTAACTTGCCCCCTTTAATGATCTTCACCCACATATTCTCCAAATTAAAATCCAAGTGATAATTACCCTACTCTTAGGAATAATTGAAACATCAATGTTCATTGAGCATTGAAGGTATTTATAGGATGGAGCAACATAATAAGTTTAAATGAGTTCGAGACTTTTAACCAAGTAGTGAGAGGGAAGCATGGACTTGCTTCTTACTCTGGACCTGTTGGATACCTCGGAGGTCTACTAAACTTAATATGTTTTGCTTAACGAGGGAACCGTAGGATCCTAACTAGTGTCTCTCTAATTAACTTTAATATGCCCCATAAAATTTAAAGAACTTCAACCAGAGGGCCACCTGATTTGACATCATAACTTGACACCCTAGAAAACTTAAACTCGTTACGATAAGGAGCTTGGAGCTAGTATGGTGGGCAGCACGACCATCTCCTGTATTACCCAGCTAAACCATTCCTTCCTTAGAATTAAACAACCAAGCCGTATTCCCCAGCTAAACCATTCCTTACTTAGAATTAAACAACCAAGCCATAGGAATTCCTTCAAGGTTGTCTGCTTATGCAACATAAATCCTCACCTCATCTTTAGGCCTTTGTATAGCCCTGCTATACAATATAAGCCCTAACTCGCCTAAGGATTCTGAGGTTTTCGTCTGTCACGACTTAAATCCACACATCTTCCAGGCTATTTATGTGATTTCACAAGAATGTAAGCCCTAATTAAATAAAATTGACAGGATGAAACACTTAATCAATTTCTCCTCAAAACTGAAACCAAACAATATGATAGCTTGGGAAGTCACCGAGGTTCTCCTCCAGATCCATGACATCCCATAGTTCTTCCACCTTTGGATTCCAAAAATAAAATGCTCTAAATTTGAGTTAATCCCATTTCACACATCTTTGTCTGATTTCGTTGAAAACCTTGTTGAAATTTTCTATCCTTTTGAAATCCTTGAAGATAATATTTCCTAATTTTTATCGAGAGTTTTCTTAGGTGACTTCAGTCATTTAGGATGTAATTAACTATAGGGGCTTGCCCTTATAAGAAGCTTTTTTTGAACCCAACTTAATATAAAACCTATTTAATTCTTAATATTAAATGGGGGCAATTGTCGACAAATAAAATGGTTTCACAGATCAGACATACGTCATATATTTCTTAGTTTATTTAATTGAGCCTCATCCTCAAGTCTTGTGTTTATCCTTCGGGATAAATACAAGATTTGGGGTACAACGCTCTTTAAGTTAAACTATAAAAAATATAGGGTCAGTTTGATTTTATATTTTTCTAAACTTAAATCTATATGTAAATTAAAACTTCCTTCTAAAGCAGGCAATGGAATTTTGATTTCGGTGACCGATAGCTTTTAACGGGCAACTCCCCAAACCAAAATAGTGCCGACAGGTTCCCTCGTTCTGGTACCACTATTTTCTATTGAATCCACTTTGTCCAAATGAATTTACTAAACTCAACCCAATGGGTTCCATACGTTCATTTAGATTGTGGGAAGTCTCGATAGCAACCATAGGTTACCTCCTTTGAGGGATTCCCAATCATCTGATAAAGACACCTTAATTTAGTTGCAACTGTTGTTTTATGATGTTTGTGATTAAATTTTGAGTTGTCTTATATTTTGAATATTGTGGCGGTGAATTTTTTCTTGGTTGATTTTAGTTTTAATTTTGTGGATATCCTAGTAGTTTTGGTTTTCTTGCAGGGTGACATCATTGTTTAACATGCAAGCTCGAGACAAGAAGTACAAAAAGGTAAATGCATTAATTTAAAAGTGTACCGGTTGATTCTTCTCATTCCACCACCTAAAAGGTTAGTATTTGCAAAACATGTATATAATAAAACATGTATATAATTTTATGTATATAATTTTGCAGGGAATTTAAATTGCATGAGTAGATGAAGGTTTAACTGTCAAACCTCAAGTTTTGACTTTATTAAATCTTGGAATATCTTAGTGGATGATTTTAGAACAAAAATATGACAAGTTTAATTTTCTCTTTAGTATGTCCAATAGATTTAAAAAATGCTCGGGCCATGAAAAATCTCTTGAAATATTCCGAGTTCATTTTGAACTTATCATATTATTTCATTAATCATCTGAGGTTGAGGTGTGACTACCCAGTTGCTCAGTGAAACCTGCCAATTTAATTATCCCAAGGATAGGATACTCAATTAATCAATTGATGTTTCATTTAAGAGTTATGTGAGTGGGTGCCCCTAAGGCAAGTTTAAGTCATTTAAGATTGTGGTGCCCGCAATTAAGGTCAGACTTGTAGTGTTTAAAGATGTTAATCACCAATCATATCATCTTCTAAATCCAATAAATTGAGTTTAGACATTGAGCCTAGGTCACTACTGAGCCTTTAACAATCCTGATAAGTGAAATGGTGATTGTCAAGATTTTGATTTAAGTGATATGTCTTCTTATTGAAAGATCATCTCATCATCAATCTTAGGCTCAATGAAAGTAAATTATCATCTTTCTAGCTTAAGCCCGTCACTTAAGAATCGTTTGCTTTTAATTGACTGCCAGGTCATGAAGATTAAGAGGATTGTGATTTTGTTGATGTTGTGCAAGGGTGGTGAGTGAGTTTCTACCTTTTAATCTCATAATCTCATAATATTTCAATTATCCAAACATGTTTATTAGGATAAAAATTAACCATTTTCCCTTGGTTAATCCTAAATTTTGATTAAGGCACCAAAGTTTAAAATTACCACTTTGCCCTTGGGGCACTTCACCTCATAACTCATTTAACACAACTCAAATGACTTTGAGGGTTTAGAGTGTCAAATCCATGAGGTAATTATAATATTAGAAGAGAATATGTGGACTTCTCAAAATTTAATTTAGTTTAATTATTTATTTAAATTTGAAAAATAAGATTTTTAGAAATTAATTTATTTGACTTTTCAAGATAAAGTTTTTTTATGAGAAAGTTATTAGGGGTTTCCGTAGGTCAGAGAAATACTTAGCCAAAATTTTAGGATTTTTTTAATTAAATTATTATTTTTATTATTTAATTATTAATGGGTTTCAATCATTTAATCAAATAGAAAATATTTTTTTAATTACCAAAATTATTTTTATTACTCCTCTAAGTTCAGAAAACTGAGAGAATCAAATTTTTTATTTTTATGATTTTTAATTGGTTTATTATAAATATTTTAATGAGAAAATAAGGGAAATTCACTTTTAGGTCTTTAACTTTAGGAAAATTAGAAAAGTATTTTAATGAGTCCCAAGCGATCAGAGGGCAATTAGGCACATTTGGAAAAATTTTGATATTTTTGGGATTTTTAATTATTTTTAATTTTATATATTTTTTAATTATTTTAAAATTCAAAATAAAGCTCAAAATTTAAGTATTTTCTAAAAAGTAACTTTTATTTTTCTCAAGTGCCTCTGATCACAAGAAACTCAGAAAACTACTTTTCATAATTTCCTCATGTGTATTTAATTTATTATAATTATTTTTGTACAAAAATATAGGGTGTCTTTGAAAATCAACTTTAATACTCAAGCCTAATCAAATAATTTTCAAATTTTTACAGTTGATAAACATGATTTTTATGAACAATGTGAGATTAGTTTTGCCAATTTTTGATAAGTACATAGTTTACAAAAATTAACACAATATATTTATATTTAATTAATTATAGAGATTAACAAGATAATTCAAGACATCATAATATTTTTTTAGGCTTCTCTGATCACGGGAAACCAATTAAAATTATTCCCATAATTTTCCAAAGCTTCTCTGATCACAGGAAACCAATTAAAATTATTCCCATAATTTTCCAAATGATATTTTGATTTATACAACTAAAATAAGCCAAAATAGTCACCTTAGCTTGAAAATTAGGGATAGATGGATAAAGATGCCCTCTGACCTTGGAAAAACTAGAGGACATAGTCTCTGTCATGAGGAATAAACCTTCAAAATTTCAAGCCATGGTGAGCAATGTTTGATCATAATGAATTGAAATACTCTAGAGGGTATTTAATTCATTAAAAATTAGGGAATAAGAAAATAATTTTTATTTTTAATCCAAATTATTCTCCTCTATTCACTGAGCGAGAGGGTATTTTTTCATTTTTATCATTTTTCTAGAGAAAGATACAGATTTTTGAAGTTTAGGCATTTAAAATAATTCAAAAATCCATATTTTTCTACTTATCCACGTGGCACCAACTCATCCTATGGTGGCCCTGAACTCACACGAGGCGCTCCACTATTCGAAATCGTAATCCATCTCAGCTACCACATGGCCTGCCTTTTCGCACCAAGAGTTGCTCTGGCTTGATCTCCTTCATTGATGAAATAAACGCATGTTCGGACAGCTCTCCGTTATCGTCCCTAAGTAACTTAACCCGTAAGACGTTCACACTAAAATTTTATGATATTCATCTAGACTCAACCAACTCTCATGGGTCTTGTTTCTAAATCTTCATCTACTCGAGCCAAACACATCTATATGGTTAATCAAGTATGAAATCAAGCCATTACAAATGAAGAATCAAATTAACCTCAAGCTAGGGTTAGAGCTCAATACCTTTATTTGAGAGGAGAGGCCTCAATAAGATGGTTGTGTTAACCTTCAGATGAAGCCTTATACCCAGGTGAATTTTCTAGATATGATTTTGATCAAGGTGGATTTTAGGTGTTGGTCTAGAGCTAGGTTAGAGGCTGTTTTAGAGGGGCGTTTGTTGGGGAATTTATTCTTCTTGCTCTAAGGATAGTGTGTGCATAATTAATTTGAGTTTGGTGGACTGTGGAGAGTTGTTCTGGTTTGAGCTCAAAATTGGGCTCTCACAGTGGGAATCAGAGGGGGAAGATGGTTGGATTAAGCTTAGGGATGCTTGGAGAGTCTCTGGTGAGATATTGGCAGAGTTTCCCTAAGGATTTTAAACTCTCTCCTTTAGCTGTAGAGGAGGTGAATTTTTATAAAAGGGCTTGGGATGGAGCTTATGGCCAATTAGTGGGTGCAATAATCTGCTTATGTGGAGGGCAGAAGAGTTTTAATTAATGACCTATTAGGAAAAGCTGGCCTCTATGGTTGAAATTGGGTTTGATTTAGGGGTGGTGGCTCTTGGTTCTGGCATTTTCGAGCCACTAAGCCGACCGAAAGGGCTAGTGGTGGTGGCCAGGTGGTCACGTGAGCCAGAGGGAGGGTTAATTATGATTAACCCTCAATGGCAAGTGATGATGGAGAGGATATTTTGGTTAAGGCCAATAAATGGGATAATATCGCTTAAATTAGGGGACCCATAGTCCATAGACCACCAAGCGGTTTAAGGGGGTTTAGCCTGGTCAATAAGGTGTGTTTAGTGGGATAATACCGCTTAAATTAGGGGACCCATAGTCCATAGACCACCAAGCGGATTTAGGGGGGTTTGGCTGGTCATTTAGCCTGGTCAATAAGGTGTGTTTAGTCACTGTGTTGTCATCAATTTGGTGACTTTAGCTTGGTTAAGTCAATTTTGGGGAAGGGGTTCAATTTGGGTCAAAATGGCTAGAAGTTGGATTTGGGTTAGGCTAGCCATGACACTGAGCTCAATTGATTGATCGAACTTGGTGTAGATGATTGTCATGATGAGTTTAGAAAATATTTAGAGTGCTTTTGAATTGAATTGGAGGTTCAATTTTAAGGATTTGGGCATTTGGTCAATTTGGGGTTGTTGGGTTAGATTTGGATTTAGGATGGGCTAAGGTTGGGTTAAGCTCAAATTGATGGTTGAAAATGGTCTATAGGAATGTCATGAAGAGCTCTCAACATCAATTGGGTGCCAATTTTGGGGTTAGGACATTAAATTTGGTGGAATTTGCAGACAGCCAATTTGGGGCAAATTTGGGGATTTTAGATTTACAACCAATTTGGGGCAAATTTGGGGATTTTGGACTTAGGTTAAAATTGAGTGAAATTGAGGCTTTTACAAGGCCAATTAAAGGTCTAATTTGATGTGTAGGATTGTTATGAAGAGTTTAGAATTTAAATTGGGTCAAATTGAGTAGGCCATGAGGTTTAATTAGGTGAGATTAGGTCATGAGGCTAAAATTGGGGGTTTTAGTTTAGATCAAAATTGAGCTCAAAGAATGGTTCAATTAGGCTTGGATTTGGTTTGGATTTGAATTTGGTTTGTATTGATCATATGAAAGATGAATTTGAGTTTAGAATTTAAATTGGGAAATATTAGGGCCAAATTGATGGACATTTTGGATGAATTTGGGAAAATTGGGCCTTTAAAGACTATTTAGAGGTTTTGGTCAAAATGGTCAAATTTGCTAAATTGGGTTCATTTGAACGTTCCAATTTAGTTTTGGAGACATTTGCAGTGATTTTGAATGTTTTGGGAAATTTTGGGGTGTCAATGGTATTTTTGAAATTTTGTCAAATTTGAAGGTATTTTGGTAATTTTGGGTGGTTTTGGGCAATTTGGGTATTTTGAAATGGTTTGAAATGATTTTTGAACAAATTTGGGTATTTGGGTGAAATTGAAAATTTTGGCCAAATTCAGGGTTTCAAGGGCATTTAAGTATTTGGGTGGACTTAGGGGCAAAAGGCCAAGTTGGACATTTTGGAAGAATTGGGCCGCCAACCACCATATATAAGCTATGGACAAATGGAATCCCCATTTTGGTCCCTTATGTACTGGCCTTAGCTAAACCCTAGCCTAGAGCTAGTCGGTTTAGGGGACCATCTACATAAGTCTCCCAAAAGATCAAGGGATCAAAGCAAACAATTTTGGGTTTAGGGTTGTAAGTAATGGGTATAGGTGATAGTGAGTGCAAGTGAGTGAACTAGCTCCAGACCACCACCCAGGGTCAGCCCTAAGGTCAAGCAGTCCTATGGGGACAAGCAGCCCTATGGAGACTCTCCTTGAGATCCTCCATACTGTCCCCACCTACTAAGTGCTAGAGGTTGAGATCAGTTTGTGGAATTTAAAGTTGAGAAGGGAAGAGTTTAGAGTTTCTAATGGTGAGGGTTCCTTTTCTAGTTTTCTAGGAATAGTCAAGAGGAAAATCTTATGGCTAGACTTTAGGCTACTAAATAAGAAAGCTAAACCTCAACCAAAAGTGAGGTCAACAACTATTGTAGCGAAATGTGCAGTAAAGTTCTAAGAAGCACATTTGAAGGGTATGATCTTCAGACGGGTTCCCCAAAACTGGTTGTTCTGCATCATTTGAATGATTGCAAGCTTCAATTAAAATGTGTTAGCTTCTTTAATAGGGGTTTGAATACTCAAATGAATTTCAATTGTAATAGGGTTAGCATAGTCTCTTAGAGATCTATGTCCATTTAAATTTTCATGAGTTGATTGATGAATCTCTGGGTTGTTTTGTGGATTATTCACCATCTCTCCTACAAGTTCTTTAAGTTTCTTTTATTTGTTAATTTTTCTAATTGTTCACTTTAGCTTAGAATCATATGCTCAAGTCCTGTAGGTCTTGAACTACGCATATATAAATTAGAAACCCCTGATACTAAAAATTCAAATCAAAATAATTAAGTCAAACTCACACAATCAAATAAAAATACTTTTGTTTTTATTTTTTAAATAAGATAGTTAAAACACTTAAACAAAAGTAGTTAACACTACAAGTTTTCAAGTTTAAGACCTAGAAGTTCAACTAAAATTTTTCTAAGTGAAATCACCATCATTGCCCATAAACTACGCCAAAATCATGATACCAATCGCAGGTGTTAAAATACACAGAGGGCTCATGCAAGTGCAAGTGTTGTATCACTAATATTAGATTATAGAGTTTGAAATGACGATCCCACAGAGAATGAGGTAATCCTTGTTAGGAAAAGTTCTAGCATATTAATTTTAGTCATAGTTTGAAATATTGGTTTTGTTAGAGAACTTCAAAGTAATCCTAAAGTATCACAAGCAAATAAAAACTTTAAATCATACGAAAGTAACCCATAGATTATCACAATTATATTGAAAGTGTCGAATACTTAGTGGCTCTTTCATGTAACGAGTTAAGAGGATTTCATGAAATTGAGAATTGCAAGTAGAAAAGTTTTGTGACAAATAAGAATAATAATCTTATTTACCCCCTCCTCTTAGTGTAAAAGAATTTAGTTAGAAATGAATTTATTTTTATAAATCCCATAAATATCCCATCAAAGAATATTTTCCTAATATTTTCATATCACTACAAGGCATATCCACCTACACCCCATTGGTTAATGTGAAAAACTTAATTGATTCTACCATAAGCTTTCCCAAAACTTATGGTTCACAACATATTTTAACAAGTCACTTCGTCAAATAGAAAAGTAAATTAAGTCCTGAATATTTCTCATCACCATATAAGGTAATTAAAATACTATATAATTCTCATTTGATCCCTCCACTTAATCATCACAAAGGAGAGTTAAAATTCTACTCAAGAAGGATGATAAAAATACCAAACAGATTCATTGAAACAAAGTGAAATAAACTATCCAATTGTTACAACTGGAAGGTAATATAAAGTACATAAAAAGAATTAGCATTCTATTGACCTCACTTTAGGTTGAGGTCTACCTTTCTCCTCTTTAGTAGCCGAGGACTTTCCTGTTGTCTATTCCTAGATGACTAGAAAAGGAACCCTCACCATTAAAAATTCTAAACTCTTTTTTTGCTCAACTTGAAGTTCCACATATTGGTCCTAACCTTTAGCACTTAGTAGGTGGGGTCAATATGGGGGAGCTTAAAGGGCATTCCCATAGAATTGTTTGGCCTTAGGGTTTACCCTGGGTGTTGGTTTGGAGCTAGTTCACTCACTTGCACACCACATCCCACTCCCAACCCTAAACCCAAACTTGTTTACCTTAATCCCTTGATCTTTTGGGAGACTCATGTAGATGGTCCCCTAGATCCACTAGCTCTAGGCTAAGATCTAGCCTAGAAAAGTACGTGAAGGACCCAAAGTAGAGGATTCCATTGGTCCATAGCTCAAATAGGGTGGTTGGCACATCACTTTCACCAAAATACCAAACTTAGCCTTTTGCCCCCAAATTTACCCAATTTAACCAAAACACTTCCAAACCTTAAATTTGACCAAAATTCCCAAAACTACCCAAACTACTCAATTTGTCCAAAAATCATCTTAAACCATTTGAAACTACCCAAATTGCCCAAAACTTCTCCAAAATTACCAAAATTGCCAAAATACCCCAAATTTGCCAGAATTACAAAAATACCCTTGGTGGCTCAAACTTTGCCAAGACCCTGAAAACCATCCCAAATGTCCCCAAAACTAATTTGGACCCTTCAATTGAACCCAATTTGACCAACTTTGACCAAAAGCCCCAAATTGCCTTTAAAGGCCCAACTACGCAATTCATCCCAAATTCCACCAGCTTGATCCCAATCTTCTTCAATTTCAATTCTAAATTCAAATTCATCACAATAAAACTCAATTTAAACCAAATCCAAGTCCAATTACATTTGAGTCAAAATTCAACCCAAATTAAAAAGCCCCAATTTGGCCTAAAACCAAAATCCCACTTAATTGAAACCCCAAATCCTTCCAATTGCCTAAATTATGCATCATAAACTCTTTGAAACAACTCCACCCACCAAATTGAACCCTCAATTGGCCTTGGTCAAGCTTCAATTTCAACCCAAATCTAAAATCCCCAAATTTACCCCAATTTAGCCATGTACTCAAATTCCACCAAATTGAATGACCAAACGCCAAAGTTGGCACTCAATTAATGTTGAAAACTCTTCATCACATCCCCCTAGAGAATTTTGAACCATCAATTTGGACTTAACGCAGCTCTAGCCTAACCTAAGTCCAAGTTTAACCAAACATCCCCAAATTGACCAAATGCCCAAAATTCCTTCAAATTGACCCACCAAAAATTCCTCAAAATTCCTTCAAATTGACCCACCAAATCAACTCAAACTCACTCCAAGTCTTTCTAAACACTTTGTGAAAACCATCCACACCAAATTGCTCAATAAATTTAGTCCAATGTTATGGCTAGCCTAACCCAAATCCAACTTCAAGCCAATTTAAGCCAAATTAAACCCATGCACCAAAATTGATTAAGTTATGCCTATGTGACCAAATTAATGTCACCACGGCCGCCAAATAGAACCTAGTGACCAGGCTAGACCCACCTAACACAACCTATTTGAGCTTTGGACCAATGGTCCCTTGATTTAAGGGATTTCACCCCATTTATGGCCTAAACCAAAATATCCTCACTATCGTCACTAACCGTTAGTGGCTAACCATCATAAACCCTTTCCTGGCTCCCCTGACTTCTCTAGACACCACCCTTGGCCAACACCACCCTTGGCCATGTCGGCTGGCCTAGTGGCCGGAAAACCTCTAAAATGAGAGCCACCTCCCTTGAATCAAAACCCATTACACCCATTCAATGTGCCTAGCCTTGATTGGCCTTTACCATTCTACAGCCCTCCACCTCAACACCCAATTGCATCTGAATTGAAGCCTTGAGCTCTACCTTAAGCCAATATATTTAAGCCCATCCTCCATGGACAAAAAAGAAGATCTTCAATTTTCTTGGGGAAACTCTATCAAATTGCTCCCAAAGCTCCTCTAAGACTCCTTAAGCTCATTGTAACCATCTCTTGGCCATTTTTCCCACCACCTGAGCTAAATTTTTGAGTTCAAAATCAAGGCAAATTTTGGCCACCCACAAAACTTCTCCAAACCTCAAATTGAACTACTCTTAAGCTTTCCCAGAGCAAGAGAGGAAGATCCCCATTAAAATGCCCCTCTTTTGAGCTCTCCAAACCACTCATAGACCAAGGCCGCACCCCATTTAATTGAACTCCTACTTGGAGCTTACACCAGATGGAACCAACGTATCCAGGAGGTTTGTTGGACTCCACTGAAGCATCCAAAAGCATCTAATTGAGGTCTCCCCTCTTAGAAAAAAAGTATTGGCCATTAACCCTAATCTTGAGCTCAATTTTCATCAAATGTGAAGTGAAGTTTAATTTCATAGCAATGTAACTATATGTATGTGCTCACCTTGAGTAGATGAAGGTGTATGAAAAAACCGCATGTGATTTAGTTGAGTATCAATTGACATCTTAGGTCTAGAAGTTCAACGGCTCACGGGCTCTGGCTATTGGGGACAATGACGGAGATTCGTCTGATCATGCATGTATCAAACAAATGGACGAGATGGAGTCGAACGAAGCCTTCATGTGTGAACAGCAGGATGAGTGTGTCGAGTTAAATGACAATGCTGAACTAGGATGCAACGTGTGGCACTTCAGAAAAGACAAGGATGACACGGCAGATGAGTTGGATAAATAGAAAATTAGGAATTTCTTGATTTAAATAAGTACCAGAACTTTAAAAAATCATATCTTTGTGTAGAAAAATCATAAAAATAAAATAAAAATACCTTCTTGCTCAGTGATCAGAGAAGAATAATGTGGACTCAAACTAAAAATTATTTGTTAACTCTCTTATTTTTAATTAATTAAATATCTCTGGAGTAATTTAATTCATTATGACCAAGCATTGGTCACCATGGCTTGAAACTTCTAGGGTTCATTCCTTGTGACAAAGGGGATGTTCTCTGATTTTTTCAAGGTTAAAGGGCATCTCTATGCCTCTAACCCTAATTTTCAAGCTAGGATGGATGTTTTAGCTTATTTCAATTATATAAATTAAAATACCACTTCAAAAATTATGAAAATAATTTTAGTAGGTTTCCTATGGTTAGAGAAGCTTAGGAAAAATGTCATGATGATTTGAATTATCTTGTACATTTATATTGTTAATTAAATGTATATATCTTGCTTTAGTTTATGTAAATTAAATAATAATAAAAAATTGACAAATTTAATTCTATACTATGTGTAAAAATCATGTTTACCAGCTGTAAAAATTAAAAAATGTTTTGACTAAGTTTGAGCACTAAAGTTGATTTTTTAAGAAACCTTATATTTTTGTATAAAAATAATTATATTAAATTTAATGCATTTGGGAAAATTATGAGAAGTGTTTTTCTGAGTTCCTTGTGATCAGGGGCACTTAGAAAAAATAAAATTTATTTTTGAGAAGATACTTGATTTTTAAGCTTTATTTTGAGTTTAAAATAATTAATAATATTTAATTATCCCAAAAATACCAAAATACCTCAAAATGTGCCTAATTATTATTTGATCACTTAAAACTCATTAGAATATTTTTCATAATTTTTCTAAGTTAAAAATAAATTTTCAAGAGCTAAAATTGAATTTTTCATATTTTCCCATTAAAATAATTATAATAAATAAATTTAATCAAATTAAAAATTATAAAAATAAAAAATTTGTTTCTCTGAGTTTCTTAAGTTTATAGAGGTTTAATAAAAATATAAAATAATTTTTTTTAATAAAACATCTTTTCCATTCAAATTAAATCATAAAAATACATACTTATTACCAAATTAAATTAAAGATTTAATTCAAAAAATCATGAAAATTTGCCTAAGTATTTCTCTGACCTAAGGGGACCTCTAATAATTTTTTGCATAAATAAAAATTTTATTTTGGATAATTTATTTTGGATAGTTAAGAAATATCAACTTTGAAAATGCTACCTTTTAAATTTAAATAATTATTTAAATTAAATTAATATTTTGAAGATCCACATTTTCTCCTATATTGTCTTAATTTACTCATGGATAGCACATCCTAAATTCTCAAAGTCATTTGAATTTTAATTAATGAGTTATGAGGTGCTCAAAGGCATAATGATAACTTTAGATTTTAATGCCTTAATTAAATTTAGGATTAATTGAAGGGAAAATAGGTAATTTTAATCCTAATGAACATTTTTGGATGATTGAAATAAAATGGGATTAAAAGGTAGGAAGTTTCTTGCCACCTTAAGAACAAAATCGTAATTTTTTTAATTATCATGACTTGAAAGTCAATCAAAATTAAACGATTCTCAAGTGATGGGTTCAAGTTAGAAAGATAATATTTCATTAATTTTAAGCCCATAATTGATGACAATGTGATCTTTTAATAAGAATGCATTTCATTTAAATCAAAATTTTGCTAAGTTACTATTTCACCTACTGTGATTGTTCAGGGCTTGGTAGTGACCTAGGCTTGACATTTAAACTCATTTGATTGGATTTAGAAGATAACATGATTGATGATTAACACCTCCTGATTTTAACTTTAGGAACCAAAACTTTACTTACTTAAAACTTGACTTAGGGACACGCATCCACGTAACTCTTAAATGAACATGAAATGATTAATGGAGTGTCCTAGCCTTGGGATAAAGAAAAAATCAAGTTTCCTTGAGCAATGGGATAACCTTAGCTTAACCTTGGATGATTAATAAAACGATATGATAAGTTCAAAATGAACTCAAAATATTTCAAGAAATTTTCAAAGTAGTTCAAGGTCATGCTAAGAGCACTTTGAAATCTCTTGATTATTTTGAAGAGAAAATTGAACTTGTTATATTTTGTTCCAAAATCATCCACTAAAATCCTTCGAGACTCAATAAAGTCATAACTTGGGGTTTGATGGCTATACCTTCATCTACTCCTAGAATTTGAATTCTTGAAAAAATTATATACATATTACCAAAGCTAACCTTTCATGTGAGGGAGCAAGAAGAATCAACAGGTACGCTTTTAAGTTTTTACATTTACTTTTTCATACCTCTTATTCTTGTTTGCATGCTTAAAGTCACCCTGCATGTCAAGACAAAAACTAAAAAAATTAAACAAGATAAAATTCATTGCCACAATAGTTAAAATATAAGATAATTGAAAAATTTAATCACAAAGAAAATAAAGCAAAAATTGCAACTAAATTAAAATGTCTCTATCGGATAATCGGGAATCCCTTGGAGGAGGTAACCTAAGATTGCTAACAAGATTTTCTATGGTCTAAATGAAACTATAGAACTCATTAAGTTGATTTTAGTAAATTAACTTGGACTAAGTGAATCTAAAAGAAAATAGTGGTGCCAGAACGAGGGAACCGTAGAATCCTAATCGGTGTCACTCTACTCAACTTTAACATGCCCAACAATATTTAAATGACCATGACCTTAGGAAACATTTGATTTGGCAACTTGACTTGACACATTAGAAAACTTAAACTCGGCACAATGAGGAGCTTGGAGCTAGCATTGTAAGCAGCAAGACCATCTTCAACAGCAAAATATGTCTACATCAGCTAAACCTTTTTTTAAGAACTAAACAACAATCCATAGGATTTTGAGGTTGTCCGCCTCATCTAGTGTGACATTGTTGACCTCACTTTTTGGTTAGGTTTAGTTTTTACTCTTTAGTAGCCTAAGGTCTAGCCATAGGAATTTTCTATTGACTATTCTTAGAAAACTAGATAAGGAACCCTCACCATTAGAAATTCTACACTCTTCTTTACTCAACTTGTAGTTCCACATATTGGTCCTAACCTCTAGCACTTAGTAGGTGGGGTCATTATGGGGGAGCTCAAGATGAGTTCCCTTAGGATTGCTTGACCTTAGGGTTGACCCTGGG
>NW_018252520.1:20783-22395 GCF_001263595.1 Phalaenopsis equestris
CTCACAATCCTAAACTTAAACTTCTAGGCTTTGGTCCCTTGATACTTTTGGGAGACTCATGTAGGTGGTCCCCTAAACCCACTATCCCTAGGCTAGGGTTTAGCTAAGACCACTACATAGAGGACCCAAAATGGGGTTTCCATTGGTCAATGGCTTATTAATGGTGGTTGGCTCTCCAACTATACCAATATACCCAACCTAGCCATTTGCCCCTAAACTCCCCAAATTATCTGGATACCTTTGTGACCCTAAATTTGACAAAAATTCCCAAATTTACCCAAAATACCCAAATTGGTTCAAAAATCATTTCAAACACCTTGAAAACACCCAAACTACCCAAGATCACCAAGAATTGACCAAATTATCAAAATGCCCCCTCCTTAGCCCAAAATTCCAAAAATTTCAAAAAATTCCAAAAATTACCAAAACCTCCAAATATTCCTAATTTCATTTTTCTCAACTATCACATGACCAAATTTGGCCAATTTAATCAGCTTTGTTCAAAACCCCCAAATTGCTCTTTAAAGGCCCATATTTTTCCCAAACCTAACTCAAATGTCTATCTAATTGGTCTCAATTTCCCCAAATTTAAATTCTGAACTCAAATACACTCTTGATATGACCAATATAAACCAAATCTAAACCCAATTGGTCCATGATTTGAACCCAATTTTGATTTAGATCAAAACCCCAATTTTGGCCCCATGACTTGGATCCACCAAATTGAACCCATGGCCTACTCCGTTTGCCACAATTTATGTTGAAAAACCTTCATAATATTCCCATAAATCAAAATTTACCTTCAATTGGCCTTGGTGAAGCCTCAATTTTATTTGATTTCAACCTAAGTCCAAAAAGCCCCAAATTTGCCCCAAATTGGCCATGTCTCAAAATCTCACCAAATTGATGGTCATAGCCCCAAAATTTCCACTCCATCCCTTCATGAAAAATCTTCACAACATATACCTTGATCATTTGAACCATTCAATTTAGACTTAGCCCAAGGTTAGCCCAACCTAGACCCGTGTATAGCCCAATATGCCCAAATTGACCAAATTTCAAAAATCCTTCAAATTGACCCTCCAATTGAGCTCAAAATCACTTATACCCCTCACCAAAAATTTTCATAACAATCATCTACACAATTTTGATTAATCAATTAAGCCAATTAACATAGCTAGCTGACCAAAGGAAAATATGTTGAGATTTTCATATCTATTTTATACTATTTTTAATGATATTGCACTTTAAAGAAAGGTATTTTTGATGTTTTGTTGCAGGAATGATGAATTAGAGTCATTGGAGAAAAAAATACAAAAATGAGCGAATTTGGAGCGAAAAGGACCAAAATGTGAAGATTTGAACTAGGCCGCTGACGACGAGTTTTTCCCGAGACTACAGGACCAAATTCTTCAGAAGCCCGCCGACGGCACACTCTAGGCTAACGGTAGAGAGATCAACGGTTATGCCTACTCAAGCTTTGGATAAGGCCAACTTTTGAAGGGATGCTTAGGTAACTCTTGGGAAAGCTCATCCACAACTTTACAAGAAAATTTTGGGCAAAAATTAAGGAAGCCTGAAGGTCCTGAAGCCTGGAGAGCCTAGAGGAGGT
>NW_018252521.1:0-9980 GCF_001263595.1 Phalaenopsis equestris
TTAACTAAAAATTGAGCCCTCACAGTGGGAACCAGTTGGGGAAAGTGGTGGGATTGAGCTGAGAAGTTCATGGAGAGTCTTTGGAAGAAAATGGATAGAATTTCCCCAAGGATTTTGCTAACCTCCCCTTTGGCCATGGAGGGGTGAACTTATAGCCATGGCTGTCTGGAGGAGCTCAGGGCTTGACAGCGGGTGCTAAGGCTTGCTGAGGTGGAGTGAAGAAAAGCACAAGCATCCAATTGGAGTGAGCCAAGTAAAGGAGTTCAAATTTTGGGTTTTGGCCCCTTGGGCTCCTTTGAGGTGACTATTTTAAGTAGGTGAGGTGGTGGCTGGCCAGGGTTCAGTTACCTCTTGGCTCAGGGAGGTCAGGGAAGGATTAACTATGATTTACTTCCAATGGCAAGTGATGTGACAGTATTTTAAAAACAAGGCTAAATATTGTTAAGATCCCTTAAATCAAGGGACCATTGGTCCATAGCTCACCTAGCTAGTTTAGGTTGGTCAATAAAGTCCAAATGGTGGTTGTGGTGAAATTAATTTGGTAACTTTGGCATGGCTAAGTCAATTTTGGTGAAGGGGTTCAATTTGGGTTAAATTGGCTTGAAGTTGGGATTTGGTTGGGATATCCATGATATTGGACTCAATTGATTGAGCAATTTCATTTGGGTGATTGTCATAAGAGGTTAGAGAAGGATTGGTTTGGTTTTGAATTGATTTCTTGAAGGAATTTGGGCATTTAGCCAATTTGGGGAAGGGGTTAAACTTGGGCTTAGGTTGGGCTAGAGTTGAGCTAAGTCCGAATTGAGAGTTTAAAATGGTCTTGGGGAATGTCATGATGAGTTTAAATGTTAATTGGGTGCCAATTTTTGGGTTAGGACATTCAATTTGGTGAGATTTGGGCACTTGGCTAAATTGGGGAAAATTTGGGGATTTTGAATTTGTGTTGAAATTGGGTGGAATTGAGACTTGAGAAGGCCAATTTAGGGCTCAATTTGATTAGTACGAATGTTTGGAAGAGTTTGGGATCGAAATTGAGGCAATTGAATGGGCTATGGGGTTCAATTTGGTGAGATTGGGTCATATGGTCAAAATTGGGGGTTTTGGTTTTGATCAAAACTGGGCTCAAAGCATGGGTCAATTAAGCTTGGATTTTTCTTGAAATGATCATAAGCATGATGAAATTGAGTTTAGAATTGAAATTGGATAGGATTGGGATGAAATTAAGGGACATTTGGGGTGAATTTGGAGAAATTGGGTGTTTTGGGGCAATTTGGGGATTTTGATCAAAATGGTCAAATTGACTTTAATTGAAGCTTCCAAATTGATTTTGGAGATTTTTGAAATGATTTTGAGGGTTTTGGAAAAGTTTGGACCATCAAGGGTATTTTTTGTAGTTTTGGCCAATTTGGGGGTATTTGGGCAATTTTGGTAAATTTGGGAGGTTTTAGGCAATTTGGGTAGTTTCAAATGGTTTGAGATGATTTTTGAACAAATTTGGGTGATTTGGAAAATTTTGGGAATTTTTGTCAAATTTTGGGTTTGGGGGTGTTTTGGTAAATTTGGTAGATTTAGGGACAAAAGGCCAAGTTTGGTATTTTAGTGAAGGTGAGGTGCGAACAACTCTACTTGAGCCATGGACCAATCAAATCCTCTACTTTGGGTCCTTTGTGTATTGGTCTGAACTAGACCTTAGCCAAAGATCAAGGGATCAAAGTCAACAAGTTTGGGTTTTGGGTTGTGAGTGGGATATGGTGTGCAAGTGAGTGTAAGTGAGTGAATTAGCTCCAGACCAACACCTAAGGTCAACACTAAGGCCAAGCAGTCCTATGGGATGTTTCTTGAGCTCCCCCATATTGACCATATCTAATAAGTGCTAGAGGTTAGGACCAACATGTGGAACTTCAAGTTGAGCAAAGGAAGGTTTAGAATTTCTAATGGTGAGGGATCCTTTTCTAGTCCTCTAGAAATAATCAACAGAAAAGTCATGCAGCTAGATCCTAGGCTACTAAAGAGGAAACTAATTCTCAACCAAAAGTGAGGTCAACTGGTGTTAATCCTAGTAAAATGGATTGATCTACTATATTAGATACTGCATTATAGGCATATAGGACAAACTATAAGACACCTATAGGAATGTCCCCTTATAGATTAATTTTTTGGAAGACTCATCACTTGCCAGTTGAATTGGAGCATAAAGCTTATTGGGAAGTAAAAGAATTTGATTTCAATTTGAAAGAAGCTGGTGAGAAAAGATTATTTCAATTGAATGAGCTTAAAGAAATTAGGAATGAATCTTAGGATAATGTGAGGATTTATAAAGAAAAGATGAAAGAATGACATGATTGAAAGATAATAAAATAGATTTTGAACCTTGATAGGAAGTTTTATTATACAATACAAGATTGAAATTATTTCCTGAAAAATTGAAGTTAGGTGGAAAGGGTCATCGGAGTTATAAAAGTTTATCCCTATGTTGCAGTTAATATTGAAGACCCCAACATTGAAAGAATATTTAAAGTGAATGGGCACAGATTGAAATCATATTTGATGGTCAAAGGTCAGCTTTTAAAGAGACTTAATGTTCGGTCCTCTAGAATAAGTCTGAGAATGTCGGGCTGACGACATTAAACCAAGCGCTTTGTGGGAAGCAAACCATAGGTATCATTGTTTAGTTTTCTTTTGAGTCTGTTTTATTTGAAATATTTTATGAATATTTATGTTTAAGTTTTTATGTAGTCTGTGTACTCAATAAAATATTTAGAAACATCTTTATTTGCCTAGTTTTATGGAAAAATTGAGAATTTATTGGATCAAAATTGAAATGGCAAAAATTTTTGAACTCGCGCATGATGCCGAATTCAAAAGAGATGGCACATGATGCGCCGCGGTACCAAAAAATGATTTAGAACCAAATCCGAATAATATTTTATGGGGTAAAACGAGAGAAGAGTCACCACTTTTCAAATCCTATGGCTTCTCACTCTAAAAACTTCGCTAGATTTGGAATTTTCAACCAGAGAAAGTTTGTTAGTTTTGATGCACATAAATTACATGATTGAGTTCTAGTAGGGGATTTGTGAATTGAGGATTCAACTCACCAAATACTAGAGTAGAAGAGACTATTGTGCAGATGCATTTGGAAGTGCTTTGCTACACTACTGCCACTATTTTTGTTCCTATAGTAAAAGAATTTTATGCAAATCTTCATGAGATCAACCAAAGAATGATTTACGTGCGAGGAAAGTTTGTGTAATTCTCTCTTTCAAGAGTAAATGAGATGTTTATGATTGAAAATATGTCTATCTGTCATTATGCAAATTTTAGACCTACGAGAGACAACATGAATGAACTCTACTGCTACCTTACGGATGAAGATGCAAATTAGGAGACCAAAGATGATGGAAATGTAAGTTTTTCTTTGCCAATTGAAATGTTAAAAATTGTTGAGAAACATGTTCTTAAATGATATATGATTTCTAAACATAGAGAGAATCATATTTGATTTCATGGGAGAGTAGGTCATCCATGGGATTGGGTGCGAATAAATAGGGAAATATACTTTTTTGGATGCAGAATTGGAGGTTTTAAGGTGTCATATTAAAATCCCCAATTTGGTCCAGGTGATTGGAAACTAATGCAAGATTTTTAGCCCTCATTAGAGGGAGTAGTGGCAGCTTTAGAGTGGCAGCCGGTACCCTTCTAGCCTAACCATGGAATTAGGGACCAAACTCTGGATTAGTCAATGTTCTTTATAGCACCCAGAAGAGGGTAAAGAATATGACTGCTGTTATTTGACACAAAGCAATTTATATATATATTCAAACGATTTCAATTTCTTCACAATCGATATACTCATTGGAAAGAGGAAGAAAGTTTTCTTAAAATTGATCTTTCTGTCACAACAAAAACTTAGTTTAATTTTCATGGTATCAATGTTTAGTTTTCTTTTGAGTTTGTTTTATTTAAAATATTTTATGAATATTTATGTTTAAGTTTTTATGTAGTCTGTGTACTCAATAAAATATTTAGAAACATCTTTATTTGCCTAGTTTTATGGAAAAATTGAGAATTTATTGGATCAAAATTGAAATGGCAAAAATTTTTGAACTCGCGCATGATGCGCCGAATTCAAAAGAGATGGCACATGATGTACCGCGGTACCAAAAAAGGATTTAGAACCAAATCCGAACAATATTTTATGGGGTAAAATGAGAGAAGAGTCACCACTTTTCAAATCCTATGGCTTCTTACTCTAAAAACTTCGCTAGATTTGGAATTTTCAACCAGAGAAAGTTTGTTAGTTTTGATGCACATAAATTACATGATTGAGTTCTAGTAGGGGATTTGTGAATTGAGGATTCAACTCACCAAATACTAGAGTAGAAGAGACTATTGTGCAGATGCATTTGGAAGTGCTTTGCTACACTACTGCCACTATTTTTGTTCCTATAGTAAAAGAATTTTATGCAAATCTTCATGAGATCAACCAAAGAATGATTTACGTGCGAGGAAAGTGTGTGCAATTCTCTCTTTCAAGAGTAACCGAGATGTTTATGATTGAAAATATGTCTATCTATCATTATGCAAATTTTAGACCTACGAGAGACAATATGAATGAACTCTACTGCTACCTTACGGATGAAGATGCAAATTAGGAGACCAAAGATGATGGAAATGTAAGTTTTTCTTTGCCAATTGAAATGTTAAAAATTGTTGAGAGACATGTTCTTAAATGATATATTATTTCTAAACATAGAGAGAATCATATTTGATTTTATGGGAGAGTAGGTCATCCATGGGATTGGGTGCGAATAAATAGGGAAATATACTTTTTTGGATGCAAAATTGGAGGTTTTAAGGTGTCATATTAAAATCCCCAATTTGGTCCAGTTGATTGGAAACTAATGCAATATTTTTAGCCCTCATTAGAGGGAGTAGTGGGAGCTTTAGAGTGGCAGCTGGTACCCTTCTAGCCTAACCATGGAATTAGGGACCAAACTCTGGATTAGTCAATGTTCTTTATAGCACTCAAAAGAGGGTAAAGAATATGATTGCTCTTATTTGACACAAAGCAATTTATATATAAATTCAAACGATTTCAATTTGTTCACAATCGATATACCCATTGGAAAGAGGAAGGAAGTTTTCTTAAAATTGAACTTTCTGTCACAACAAAAACTTAGTTTAATTTTCATAATTTTACTTTTGAATGTTTAGTATTTAGTTTAATTTAACTTTTGTAGTCTTACATCTGCATTTTAATTAGCATTCACTTGAGTAGTTAATTTTCAAACTCTATACTTTACTTTACTTTTATTTTTTTAATTTTTATATTATAAAATAATTTTGATAATCTAGTTTTAGGATTTTCTAACTTCCATGTGGGATCGATATATAGGACTCCATTATATCCCTTTATTACTTGAGCGATACATATAGTTGCATTAATTTTAAAAGGAATTTGATAGTTTAAAAAAGTATTTTAAAAGATAAATTATTTTCATAAAAAAGTATTTTGTTGGGATTATATTGCAGTCTTCTCTTGATTCTCAGGAATAATAAGAATTTGATTATAACTGATATATTCATCTAAGAAACAAAAATATTTGTGCCCGCATCACCTATACAAAATTTGGTCCAAAAAAGGTAAAAGAAAGTGATCTTTCCTGGTGATGGAATTTAATTTTCTATAATCAATGGAGATTCACCAATCAGTGACTTGTCTTGTTGGTGTTAATTCATTATTCTCATTTGTCACAACAGTCACACCCCCTTTCTTAGGAACATAGTGAATTGGACTAACCTAAGCACTGTCTGGGATAAGATATATTTATCCAACATCTAACCATTTTAAATTTTATTTCTAATTAACTTTTTTCATCATAGGTTTTAATTCCCTTTGAGGATCGGCTTTTGGTTCATGATGCTCTTCCAATTAAATTTTGTGCATACAAATCAAAGGACTGATTCCTTTGATATCAGCTAATGTCTATCTAAATGCTTTCTTCTATCTTCTTAAAGTTTCAAACAACATTTGTTGTTTTGCTTCAGTTAATTTTGAGGATATGATCACATGTAATGCAGATAAATCTCCTAAAAAAACATATTTTAATTGTGTAGGAAGTGTTTTCAGTTCTAGTACAGGAAGTTTCACAATCGAAGAAATCAAATTTTTGTTATTATCAATAGGATGTAATAATTTAAATTGTTTCTGAACAAAATCAAATTCATTGTCACTCACTTTCAAAGATTTAGGCTGAATTATATCCTTATCTTCATATTCCAAATGTTCTTCTTCAGTTTTCTTTTCAAATGTATCCGTGAAATATTCATTGCATAAATAACTGTTAATATCCATTTTGAAGCATTCATTATCTCTTCCTTTTGATGGGTATCTCATTTATTTTGTGATATTAAATGAAAATTTTTGATCACCGACTCCCTTTATTAACTTCTTTCTAAAGATCTATCAAAGCTCTTCTAGTGGCAAGAAATGGTCTCCCTAAAATGATAGAAATTTCTTTATCTTCCTCCATATCTAATACAATAAAGTTCACAAGAAAGATAAATTTATCAGCTTTCACCAAAACATCTTCTATAACTCTTTTAGGATATGTAATTGAACAATCAGCTAACTGGAAAGTTACAGTAATAGGTGAATTTTCTCCCAAATCACATAAATCTTTTCCCAAAAAATCTTTCACCAATAGCACAAGGAATTGTAAAATTACTAGGATCTTTAAATTTTTCAGGATGCTTTTTCTGAATTATTGCGCTACACTCCTCAATAAGTGCAATAGTCTCATTATCTGTAAACTTTCTTTTTTTAATTAAGTATATCCTTCATAAACTTCACATAGCTTGACATTTGCTCCAGGGCTTCAACAAATGGAATGTTTTATTTCGTCAATATTTCCAAAAATTTTGTAAATTAGTTATCTCTATTATATTGCTTCAATCTCTGAGAAAATGGTTATGGTGATCTTTCTACAGTGATTTTCATTGGTTTAATAGGATATTCTAAATCAAGATGAAAATCTTCACTATATTTTTCATTTTCCACCGCTTCTTTCTCAACTTTAATCTTTTTTTAAACTTTTGTTTTTAATTTTTTCCACTTCTCAGTTGAATAGTCTTGATGTGCTCTTTATTTTCAACTTTAGGATAAACTTTAACGTTACTAGGTAAATTTTCTAGAGGTTTATTGCTTAGTGCATTAGCAATACATCCCAACTAATTTTTCATGTTTCTAATTATGGCTCCTTGGCTTTATAATTATGCTCCTTGAATTTGTAATTTAGCTCCCATTTGCAATATTAATCATTTTATTGAAAATTTCTTCTCCTTACTTTATGAATTACTATTAAAACCTAGAGGGTAAAAAGGTTTTTAGTTATAATTTCTCTGATTGTTGAAATATCCCAATGGGTTCGCAGGGTTGTTCCCCCATTATAGATTTACATCATTAAAGTTATTATTACTCCAACTAAAATTAGGGTGATTTTTTCCAACCAGGGCTACAATAATTTGAATAAGGATTATTAGTTTGATTATTTATTGTATTTAAAGTTTCATATGATGATTGAGCATCTATCATTTTCCCCAATGAATTTTCATCAAGCACAAGAGGTGTTGAGAAAAATTAATTCCATGTTGATCTATCTTCTTTGATATTGCAGAAATTTGAGCAACCAAATAAGATATTGCATCAGACTCATGAATACTAACTTCTCTTTTTGGAGTTACCCTTTCAGAGGGCCACTAAAAATTATTAGTAGTCATCTTTTTAATTAAATAATATGTTTCATCGAATGATTTTGACATTAATGATCCACCAACAGCTGCGTTAATTATAGTTCTAAGATATCCAACAATCCATTATAAAAAGTTTGAATTATTAGCCAATCTGGTAACGCGTGGTGTAGACACTTCCTAAAGAGATCTTGAAATCATTCCCAAGCTTCATAAATTGATTTTCCTTCAAACTAACAAAAACATGTGATAACATTTCTAAGCTTAACAGTTTTTTACGGTGAGAAATATTTAGATAAAAAATTTGTGATAATTCTCCCGAAGTTCTGATAGATCCAGGTTCTAACAAGTTTAACCACATTTTAGCTTTATCCCTTAGTGAAAAAGGAAAAGGTCTAAGTCTGATGACATCATTGGATACTCCATCATATTTAAATGTAACACATAATTCTAAAAAACTAGCAAGATGTAAGTTAGGATCTTCAATCGGTGTTCCCCCAAATTGATTATCTTGTACAATTTGAATAAAAGCAGGTTTAAGCTCAAATGAATTTATAGCTACAGCAGGGTTTTCTATACTCAAATGAATTTCATCTGATATAGGATTAGCATAATCTATTAAAGGTCTTCGATGATGTTTCTTTTCAATTCTTAGATTATTTAATTTTGTAGCCATTTTGTTCAAATTCTCTAAATATTTTTGTTTTTTCAAATTTTTCTAATAGATCTTCCTAACTTTAAATCGTAAGGTACTAAACCTTCAGATCTTAAACTATGCACACATAAACACAATAAGTAATTATAATAAGCAAACACACTAAAATATAAAAATATTAATTAATGTGCTGTTTTTATTAATATAAGTTTTCAGTTCAAACACAGTCTTCTAAATTATAAAGTAATTTACCGTTATCTCCCTCGCAACGATGCCAAAAACTTAATGTGAGTTTTTGAGTATGTGTTATAAATATCTTTCAATAATACAACACATACATGACAACACATTTAATAAATATGCAGATCAATCATAATAAAAATAACTTCAATATAAACAATTTTATATTTTAAAATCATTAAGCAACCAAACCTAATATTTACATAAGTATATGTATCGCTCAAGTAATAAAGAGCATTATTAGAGTCCAGAGTATCGATCTCACACGAAGATGGAAATTTTTATGGTTACAATGTAAAACACAATATCTAAACTATAAAAACTTAAGTAAGAAAAACTAATCTAAGGTAATTTAATGTATGCTAAATGAAATGTAGTTAAAATAACTAAGTCAACTAAGCTATTTTCCAAACTTCAAAGATAAACTTACTAAGAATAAACAAAGTTATTGAGAGGATAGTGGCTCCTACTTCTCTCTCTCCTGTGGGCAAACAATCTTGCTATAGTTTTCTAATAAACTGGACCAAATTAGGGATTTTAGTCTGTCATCCTAAAATGTCCAATTCTGTGCATATCAAATTATATTTCCCTATTTATTTGCACTAAACCCCATGGACTACCTTCACACCCATGAATTTGAATGTGACTAACCTTATTTTAGAAAGAATTGCCCTTTTGAATCTTATGTTTCTCAAAAACTTTTAACATTTCAATTGGCCACATTCAAAAGAAAATGAAGATCAGAGTTTAAATCATCACAATTTATTGACATTTAATACCTTGCTCAATAATAATAATTCTTCCCAAAATCATATCTCCTTGTAGGGAGAAGGATAAAGAAGACTACTTAAAATTTATGAGAAGGATCTGATAAAACATTGATTTTATATATAAAAATAAGTTTACAAAATAAAGAAAGGAAAGAACACAACTTATCTCACACTCCTCCTCAAGTAAATCCTTAAAGTTCTTTTTAAGCACTTTCTCTCTTTACATTCACACTCAATTCTCTCTTAAAAATGTAATGAAGAAAAAATCTCTCACCTTCCCTCTCCTCTTACAACTCTAGAAGAAAAACCTAACACTTCCTGCAAGACTTCTCACGCCACATTCACATAAAAGGTCATGCCTCAACAACTCATGCTCCTCCCCACACTCTATCCAATGACACACTATATGGGCGCCAGCCTTGTCTTCCAAGAAAATCAAAATTCCCTCCTTTTTTCTAAGAGGCACACGTCTTCACTTCAAGAGACAAATCCCTTCATACAATAGACATATCTCTTCATTGAAGAGCCTTTTTAAAGTGTCTATATGCATTTATGTATCATTG